>NW_027096784.1:0-60000 GCF_019320115.1 Miscanthus floridulus | reverse complement strand
GTCAAGGTCTTTGCATGTAGGATCAATTTGTTTGGCTTACGTTTCCATCCATCCTCTCTGAGCACAGAAAGTGATTGGTCACACGCTCAAGCTCATCTCGTGCACACGCCAGGAGAACGTCGAGCGCTCAACATGCACCTCGCGAACCAGGCACGCCAGAAAATAGGATCCAATTTCATTTCTCTGCAGCCATGCCATAGAACCAGGCCCCCCTATGAATGTGAATTTTCCACTAATTTTTCTAAAATTCAAATAAATTTTGAAAATTTAACATTCTTGGTCCCCCTAACATTCAAAGAAATAAACTTCTTGGCTCCGCCCCTGCATAGAGCCGTTTTGCACGAATCAAGCTAGGCTTAGCTGAGCAACCAAACAACTCAATCTTGCATCCTATCGTGATCTCCAGCCAACCAATTACGTCCAATATGTTTATTTATTTTACGTAAATGATTTCTTCGCAACAAATAGAATACAGGGTCTCCACTCGTCGTGGCACCATAGTCTGCCTTTATATCCCTGGTACTACTACCCTAGTGATATGGACGGATCCACATATGTCAATTTGCCACGTCTTGAGAATTATCCAAATTAAAGTAGTGGACGTGAGATTCATATATATATATATATAGAGTTAAATGCACCAGAGATCCATTAACTTGTGAGGAAGTTTCAGTTGAGTCCATCAACTTCCAAAGTAGTTTTTTGGGTCCATAAACTTTTAAAATGATTCACTGCAGTCCATACCTATTTATTTAACCTTAAATTCAAAGCAAATTTGTAAAAAACCCCTTCCCACACGCATGCAGGTGCATGCATGGCCCTCATCCGCGCGCCTTCCTCCCCGCGCAGCAGCTCCTCCACGGCCGCGGCCACCCCGGCGCGCGTCATGCCCGCCTCGAACGCCGCCGTCCCCATTCCACTGTGCGTCCTCCTTGTCCGAGATCCCTTGCTGACGATGCCGAGATTGCCGTGTCCCCGTGCAGGTGGCGCTCTCCTCCTGGAGCTGAACCGCGTCCTGCGCCCCGGCTGTTTCTTCGTCTGGTCCGCCACGCCGGTGTACCAGAAGCTGACGGAGGACGTCGAGATCTGGAAAGGCACGTAAAGTTCCGACCACTCGCCGCGATGCCATGCCATGGCCTGCTTGCTGCTTGCTGCTCGCCGCATGCTCCTGCATGCTGCTTGCTCCGGCGCATGCTCCTGCTTGCTGCATGCTCCGGCGCCCCTGTGCTCTGCCGCCCCGCTGCAGCTGCTTGCTGCTCGCCGCCGTCGACGATGCCGGCCCTGAAAGACGACCCGCCCGACGATGACGACGACGACCCGCCCCGCTGCAGCTGCTTGCTGTTGCTGCTCGCCGCCGTCGCCGACGAGCTGCGGCCAGTGCCACACTTGGCCTCGCTCAGGGGCTTCTTCAAGACGGACGGACGTACGTACAGATCGATGTATACGTGACGACGACGATATCGATGGCGCCGACGACGATGACCGTGCCGCTGCCGGCGAGATCAGCGAGGCCGCTAGCAGTGGCGGGGCACGTGCGTTCGGCGAGCGTGCCGTGCCACACACACCCACTGCTGGCGGACGTGGAGGACCAGCTCCTGGCGCTGCGGTCATGGACGTCCAAAGCCGAGGCCGTCATCGCCGGCCGCGAGCACAACCCCACCCACCAGGACTGCCTCGACGAGATGGACGCCTTCTTCCACGCCACCGTGGCGGAGCTGTTCGCCAGGGCCAGGCAGACGAGCCTCGGCCTCGGCCCCCGTGACGTCGACATGCTGGTCGTCAACGTCAGCACGTTCCACCCGGCGCCGTCGCTCGCGCACGGCATGCGCGACGACGTGCAACCAGGGAGAAGGCCACAGTTCTGGAGCTGGTCCGCTACGCCGACACGGACCGGTGCCTCATGGAGCTGGGCGTGCTGGGCAGCTTCGGCGACGGCATGATGCAGCCGCTCTCCATGCTCGTGCTCGGCGACATCGTCAACAGCTACGGCGGCGCCGGGACCGCCGACAGCGCCTTCAGCTCCAGCGCCGTCGACAAGGTAAGTTCTCAGCCACCAACGTACGTTCCCCTGTCACATTTTCCGGCATGGGCAGGTGGAGTTCTTCGACACGTCCGGGCCATCTCTCCTTGCGCCCTGCACTTGCATGCACGCCGATGCCGGGCCGGGCCGCTTAATCTCTCCTCGTCCATGTTGCAGCTGCCCAACGTCCTGGCGAACATGACGCTCTTCTTCGGCGCGCTGGTCGTGTCCTTCGTCTTCGCGTGGCGGCTCGCGCTGGCGGGCCTCCCGTTCACGCTCCTCTTCGTGGCCCCGAGTGTGGTCCTGGGCAAACGCATGGCCGCCGCGGCGGGGGAGGCGCGCGCGGCGTACGAGGAGGCCGGCGGCGTCGCCGAGCAGGCGGTGTCGTCCATCCGCACCGTGGTGTCGTACCGCGGGGAGCGGCAGACGCTGGAGCGGTTCGGGCGCGCCCTGGCCCGGAGCACGGCGCTCGGCATCAAGCAGGGGCTCATCAAGGGCGCCGTCATCGGGAGCCTGGGCATCATGTACGCTGTCTGGTCCTTCATGTCCTCATATATATATGCCTTGTTCATTCTCAAAAATCAGATAACTACATGCAGTGAAGATGGAGATGGAGATCCAGTGGGACAACGGACACTGAACGTGTGGAGATGGAGATGGAGACTGTCTGTCGAAATGCAGTGAAGGATGGAGTGACTTCACTGTTACTACCATACCACCACGGAAGCCTGAACTGACGGGCTCCAGCTCCATTGAGAAACATTGTATATATATATCGTCCTTGCTTCATGTG
Organism: Miscanthus floridulus; assembly: GCF_019320115.1. Taxonomy (NCBI): domain Eukaryota; kingdom Viridiplantae; phylum Streptophyta; class Magnoliopsida; order Poales; family Poaceae; genus Miscanthus; species Miscanthus floridulus. The sequence goes on along the minus strand of NW_027096784.1, from coordinate 57,187 downwards.
CACTGCTATCTGAAATTCTGAATGCATCTACGCATGCATGTCTTGTATTTGTCATTCTTCATTGAGTCCACGGCGAAGGCAACCGAAGCATCCCATGCAGCTCGCGTCGGCGTCCCGGACCCTCAGAGCTTATCGTCGATCCTGCAGACGGCGTCGGCGACCCTGTCCATGGCGCGGAGGAGAGCTGCCCGTTGCTCCCTGTCGGCGTCCCAGCTGCGCCTGTGCTCCTCCAGATGCTGCGCCAGCGCCCGGTTGCCCCTCTCCAGGGCCTCGATCACTTGCTTCCCAATGCTGGCCGTCGCCGTCGCCGCTGGCGTGGCCGTCGCGGTGCCCTCTGCCTGATCCGCCACGAACGTCGCGTCGCTGTCCTTGAAGCCGCCGCCGCCGTCGTGCTGCAACGACGTCGAGTTCTTGTCCGACGCCGCCAACCCAGCAGGCAAGCTCCGTTCGAGGCGGGCATGACGCGCGCCGGGGTGGCCGCGGCCGTGGAGGAGCTGCTGCGCGGGGAGGAAGGCGCGCGGATGAGGGCCATGCATGCACCTGCATGCGTGTGGGAAGGGGTTTTTTACAAATTTACTTTGAATTTAAGGTTAAATAAATAGATATGGACTGCAGTGAATCATTTTAAAAGTTTATGGACCTAAAAAGTCACTTTGGAAGTTGATGGACTCAACTGAAACTTCCTCACAAGTTAATGGATCTCTGGTGCATTTAACTATATATATATATATATATATATATATATATATATATATATATATATATATATATATATATATATATATATATATATATATATATATATATATATATATATACTCCCTGGAGTAGTTACTTCCATAATCAATAAATCACGTTGCGTATGTGTGCATACTCATTTATTAGTTTGAGTATGTTGACATACTAATATTAAGATACTCCATATCTTTACTATGTGAAAAAAATTCAAAAGGACACATATTTTTTAATATATTATATAATACTATGATAGTAACATATAAAATAAATATAACCATATACTCTAAGTATACATACATACTTGTCATATATAGTACTCTAGATGGTCTAGTACGATGATATACTCCATCTACATACACTTCGTCGGGCCATATACACCATAAATCTAGAGATATACACATGGGAGTAACTACTCCTTGGGAGTGCCCGTGCGTTGCAGCGGGACAACAATTATGTACTCCTATGAATGAGTAATTTATTTAGGTCCTAAGTTATGGTACATGAAAATCTAGAAAGTGAAGACACTGGAACAATTACTGAATTAGTTTAGATGCCTATGAGTTTGCAAACGTTGAAATGCTGTCTTGATTGGTGCGGCAAACTGCAGCTCTGGACCGAGTTTGCAAACGTTGAAATGTTGTCTTGATTGGTGCGGCAAACTGCAGCTTTGGACCTAAAGGAGTTCAACAATGGTAGTTTGCTCAGATACAATAGATACATTCGGAATTGTGCATGAGAAGGAAAAGAAGCTCAGAGAGGCTCCAAAAAATCAGTGTAGCAATTTTCGGCTTCCCAATTCAATTATGAAGAATCGATAGCGATGCAAATGCAAATTTGTGGACAGTTTAGGTGGAGTTAGCAAAGCACTAATTCTATACATTTCCTTATCAACTGAACATACATGCAGAAATTGCAATATTTGGTTTAGGTAAAGGATATGTCAAAGTTTACTTGTGCTATATGATCTTGCATGTCTAAACGATGTCAGAAGTCAAAAATCAATATTTGGTTTACGTAAATGACAATGTCAGAAGTCCTAGAACTTCGTTTATGCCCTCTTGTACTGCCTAGTTCAGTAAAAGAACACCATCACTTAACAAATCTGTCCGACACTTTTTAATATTGTGCATGCTCTCAGCATCCAGTTTAGAAATTGAGCCATCCTTCACTCTTTAACCAAGGCAGTCAACCAATATAAGATAACAATAAACATCAAGTTTCAGCACGGTTTCCTTGAATTCAATGACCAATTTAATAGCATCCAATAGTCTCCATCCATCCGTCAAGGGAAAAAAGCAACACAAAAAATTAGTACTGCAATTTAAAAGTATCATATAATAGCATGGGATGGCTTTCATATAAGTCACGATTTATGGAATTTTGTGAGTAGCTTAAATCCGGTGAGAGTGAGAGAGGGGGGGGGGGGGGGGGGGGGGGGGGTTCAATAGCTGGATCCGCGTCCAAGATCCCACAGCCAACACACACATCAGTCACAATATTTTAGAAAAAAATCATGAGCCTCAGATACTAAACACCCCTAAAGCAATTTGCATGCAGATATATTGCGTATCCAATCAGATAGGTAGTTAGAATGGAGGTACCTAAAAGCAGGAATGCACCTGCAAATGATTAACTTCCAATAATCATCCCTCCATCTTATGGTAACATTTTCTCACTCATTCACCTCCACATTCTCTCTCTGAGATCTCCATCTCCCCTGCTAGCCACAAGGACAGAGCAGCATAAACCTTTTAGACCCAAATATCCCAGTATTTGTGATGGATCAGACCTGACAAGAAATTAGCAGACAAGCAGTCTATAAACCATTTAGTTAGTCGTGAGAAAATGCCAAAGTTCACACATTTTTTGCCAACAGAAATGCTAGATGTATTTATCCTTTCACAAGTTTCAGATAGATTTCCATAGATATTTGATATGCTGACATTTGAAGTTGAAAGTTACACATATACACCACAATAAAGTGTGCACCAATTATGCTTTCAACAAAAAAAAAAGATTCTCTCTTTTCCAAAGTAAATTAAAGTGTGTGCAGCCATGATCAATGCTCAATCATCAATTGATTCATGAGCCTATAGCCCAACACTCTTCAATAACATGTCCTAGGAAAAAAAAATTCATCGAACAATGGCTCGACATTTAATTCAATTTGTTTAAAGACAGGTCAGATTGAGAAAAGATACAACCGATGGAAAAAACTTTGGACGCAATAGAGAAAACTGAGTTTTGATCTTCCTGACACCGACTGTTTTCATATTCACTTCTTAAGTAAGCATGTCTAATTTTGTAGTGTATTTCAGTTTAAGTTTTTGTGATCCTATGTGGAACAGAGGTGTATGTGGTCATTGCCGTGAACGCATTTCAGTAATGGATCACAGTGAACATTCAAAGCAAAGTGACAAAAAACAAGTGCTTACATAGTTACCTAATAGAAGTCGAGTAGTGTGGTGATAGCAAACCGTAGGTGAGGACTGATCTAGGTGACCTTACCTTCAATAATATGCCACTAAAATGATGAAGAAGATAGATGGGGAGAAAAAAAAAATCGATCAGTCCAGCCTTCTCATGGCTAGACGTGATGATGTCACCAATTTTGGCATCTAGTCCAGTAAGCTCTCCGCACTGCAGAAAGCTGAGCTAGATCAATTGTGTATACCCAAGCCACCTAGGTTCAAATCCTCATCGAGACGAATTTGGGTGCCTATTTTCTTCATAATCTTAATAAAATACCACCTAGTTCCTCCTAAGTTGGCACATGTAGACATTTGCAGATGAACCAGATTTCCAAAGATGAAAACATAGTTTAGACATCATACAACGTAAAAAGAATTTCATGCTGCTTGAATCTGACAGTCTACTACTGTCAGCATGCATAATTTCCACACTGGATTGAACATTCCTTATTGAAGAAACTATGTTCTGACTTATGAGCTGACCTTTGTTCGAAAGACAAGCACGAAGAGTTAGCATCTAGACTTCGTCCATTTCTCACAAGCCAAAAACACTAATTGAAAGCATGGCCTTCTGAAGCAAAAAATAACATGTACTGAAAAGCATAGTAGTTAATAGATCACACATTCTTCAGTTTCAAAAGTGCTTGTATGCATATAGAGAAGAGGTAATTTCCTTACCTGGATCTGCATTACACAAGATCATTAACGCACCATGCACCATCAACACGCAACAAGAACTCCCCTTCTACGCTCTTTACATGAGAAAAACGATCACACTATCTCTCTACTCTGCACTCTTCTGTTCCAAGCTTTTCGGCTCCTAGCAGCGGCCGCTCCCATGCCCGTGGTCTTGTCTTGTGCAAGCGAGGGCAGCAGCAGCTAGTGCTTGTCCACACCACCGAGGCTCTCTCGCCCTGGTGTGCTTGTCCACACCACGTGTGGTAGAATTGCCTAATCTAATGTCTTTTAGGAGCGCTCGTCTTCCATTAGAAACTAAACACTAAGGGAGAATACTAAATTACACAGTTCCATCGGGCACATTACGAGGGAGAACCCGGAAATCCATATTTTTTCATCAGGATCATAAATGAGATAATAAAGCTTACAACATTCTTAACCATTTCTTACATCACTTTTAATACAACATCAGAGTACAATATTTATTATTATAACAGCGGAATATAATCATATTATCAGAGTTATGAACAATTTAATGTAACCGCGGAATATAAACATGTGATCAGAATTACAGCGGATATAATTATTTATTCATGACATGATGAAGCATTGATATGAAAACTATGACAACATATTATAAACTTTCATTTATAAAAACATTTAGTGAGAGTTATAAATAAAAACTATGATCGCAGCGTAAAGGAAATCATCTCTTAGCCCACCAGGAGGAATCCATACACAACAGTCAGCTCTAGGATCCACTTGTCACCTACAACAGGGGGAAATAAACCCTGAGTACTCAATTGTACTCAGCAAGACTTATCCGACAGGAGGAAAGAAAAGACTCCAAGGATATGCAAGGCTATCTGGCTTGTGGATTTATTGCATCTGCAGGAAGCATTACTAGAAGTGCATCCTTATATTCGATTTTTTTAACAGCCGCATTGGTTCATTAACTAACCATTCTATATAAGCACCTGTGCTACTTTCAAACATATGGTAAGCAATTAGATTTCATTTTTTCATCTTTCATCTTTCAGTTCTTACTACGATACTAAACCGTAGACAAGTCGTACCGGATTTTCCGATGATTCGTGAATCAATGCCCCCAGCTGGGTACCCTGAAAACACGCGCCCCGCTTGTACCCAAGGCACAAGTAGGACCAACCCATCACCTTTCTGTCCTGAGTGTCTAGGTCCCCGTTCAAACTAGGACTCCAAGCCCCCGCCACTGAGTCTCGGACTCAGTGCAGTGCAAGGACCTTCTAACTCAAAAACTACCAAGACAGCCGGTCCGGAAAGAGCCGGATCCAAGACAAGAGAGTAACAGGTCTTCCAAGCGCCCATACCCAAGTATGTGCTCGGGATAATAAGTCTGTGACTTGCCTAGAGCCTTATGCAACGGTCGGTCCTTAACCGACATAGACAGGGAAAACAGTGTAACCAAGCTATGCCCCGTGTCTGCGGCGACACAATCTCTTACACCCATCAATACTCAAACCATATCCCTGCCCGGTTACCATTTTGCCTTTCCACCGGTTATATTTTCCAAGTGATAATAATACAGTAATATATTTCCTATCTCTCACGAGTGACAGGCAATCACTCGACTTCTACCGGAGTCCTGTAGCATAGCATTCTACACGACCCTATAATACTAGTAAGACTCATAGGATAAATATATATATATATATATATATATATATATATATATATATATATATATATATATATATATATATATATATATATATATATATATATATATATATATATATATATATATATATATATATATATATATATATGCAAGTGGGTTTCATTCAACTCCTTAAAACTTAATGCACTAATATAATTTAAACTATAGAAAAATAGGAGTTATGCACCAGGGCTTGCCTAGGTAAGATACGTTAAAAAGTTAGTATCTGCATCTTTCGATCATCCACCATCAACTGAATAGGAAGCCCATTGCATCATCTCTTGGAGAGAATACCATTACACCATCTTCGGATTTCCAATCATCCTTTGTAACACCTTAAAATTTGCATTCTTTTAAAATAGTTAAATTTGATATATTTATGCAATTATATGTGCATTCAAATATAGGAAAATAATATTTTTTGTGAAATTAAAATCAATCACAAGGATAGATACATATTGATGCACTCATACCGTAGCATTTCCTTTATTGTGTTGAGTGGTTTTGATCCAAAAGTCAAAAGGATTCAAAAATCATTTGAAAATGAATCTAGAAAACTGATTTGAAAAAAAAGTAAATTCTTTTCCCTCTCCCTCCCTTCCTCCCCGTTCTTCTCTTTTCTTCTTGGGCCAGCCCAACTCGAGCAGGGCAACCGTTGCTACCCTCCTCACTCTCTCTGCCGCTGACCGCCTGGGCCCGCTTGTCGACGTCGTCGCCCACATCTCGCACGCCATCGCCGCCCTCCCTGCTACAGTTCCCCCTCGCTAGAACTCGCAGAGCCACAACCGCCGCATAAAGACGCGTCAAGATCCACCGAGCTCGGAAACCGCCGTGCCAACCGCCATTTCTCGCCGCACGCCGTCTCCGTTCATCTCCGACTTTGTTTTTCATCCGTGGTGAGACCCCCTTGTTCCCCTCTTTCTTCCCGTGCCTTTAACTTCGTGAATCATGGCCTCTAGGGCCTAGTTGTGGACACCAGCGGGAACCTCACCGCCGGCCATGGCCACCACCGCGTCGGCCATGTCCTCCGGCCGCATTCTCGGCCTAGGCGAGATCGCCTTCACCTCCTCTCTCCCCCGGTGCCCTCGGTTCGTCGAACCATGGCCCGAAGGCTTTGTTTCCTGCTCGCCGATGACATCCTCGCCACCGGCCATGGTGCCCCGCCCTGCCGGAGCACTGTTCCGGCCGTCGATTTTTCCCTCTTCCCCTTTCTCCTAATCTGAACCGTCCATCCTTGATCCAATGGCCCAGGATGGCCGATACCCCTTCGCGTGGCAGAATTGCTTAAGAGCCCCTCGGCTTTATTCTTTTTACACCCGCAGTCCTCGGTCGGTTTAAATATCCTAGATTTAATTTTATTTAAATTCGAAAATAGTTCATTTAATTTATAGAAATGCCACTGCATTGTTTTGCTTATAAAATCGTCGTTTTAGCTCCGAATCGACCCGTTCAAATTGCGTTAGGTTCATAATTAAGTTCTCTACATGTTAATACCACTGTCAAACATGTTTGCAACATTTTAATTTTGAGGTTAGATTTAATTAAATAAATTGCTATAGGAAACCCCGTCTAATTCATAACTTTCGTGTTTTAGCTTTGTTTTTCGTGAACGTCGCGTCTATGTGATCGTAGAGAGACGTAGATTCTTTTTTAGAACCTTTTTATCTTGTTTTTATGCCCTAGTGTACTGTTCTAATCCCATAATTGTTTGCTTTGCATGAATGCCTTTGGAATGCTTGTATGTTGCTTTGTTGGTCGAGTTCAGACAGTGAGGAGAACGTTGGAGACCAAGAGTTCTTTGACGACTAGAAGGAGCAGCCCGAGTTTGTTGAGCAAGGCAAGTATAGCATGGGATCTACCTTGAAATCCTATTCACCATTTATTAATTTCTAATTTGTATGTGTCTAATTTTGATACCTGTAAGGACATCCTAGTGATTGAGTATCCTGTTTCCTTGTCTCCTACGGGTTATATGCATATGGGTAGTTTGCTAGCGCTCAATGTAACTGTACATGATCTACATAATGACTAATGGTTCTATGGAACGAAAAGGTAAAAATTTGCTTTTAAACAACTGAATTATAGGGCGAAGGAGCAAATGACTTTTGATCATGATGCTCTTGGCCCTCCAGAAGGACTTATCTGTCGGCAAAAGCTAGGACTGACAGTGCAACCGTGAGGGTCATATGGCTCTGACTTTAGCTCAGTAATAGAACCTTTTCTAGCTTGTTAAAGGTTACCTTTATGGCATAAAAGGGGCTTGTCACATTGGGTATAGGGTTGCCTCTGTTCCTATGTGTATAGCCATGATGGAGATGTGCCATAGGAAAGGGAGGTCCCTACATATGCCTGCCGAGGGAACCTAGCAGCCCTAACTTGTTAGAGAAACCTATAAAATGGCTTCATAGTGTACCCCGCCCGTCCACCTTGGGAGTGTTATGGAAGTAATTAACCCGGGCATATGGGAATCACGACTCACGGTGAATGTGCACAACCTCTGCAGAGTGTTACAAACTGCTATAACAGTCGTGCTCACGGTCACGAGCGGCCCGGAAAACTCACAGAATAAATGGTTACTTATTTTTATTCATTTATGATGTTCTACGATGATAATATGATTCAATTGATTCTGATATCTGATCATGTGGGTTTAATTAGAGCTTAAGCATAACTTGATAATAGTCGATGATAAAATCTTGACTTCCTAAAAGTGCTAACCGCAGTAAATCAGTGTCATCCTTTTTGAGCTTTCATAACCCCATGTTATTTTTTTAAGTACGGAAAGTACTTACGCTTGTTTACTTTTAATATTGGATAAAAATCTCGGATGGGTAACAAATGTCAACGGATATGAGGAATTTCCAGAGGACTTTTAGGCTTGTGGTCAACCAGTTGACCGTCTCTGTGTTGGAGCTATCACGAGAGAGCTACCTTTTATTTTCTGCTGTGTTGTGTAAGACTATGTGATGGTATTAATCGTGATGTAAGATACACCATGATGATACTTTTTGTAATTTGTCAACTTATGTGTGTGACTGATCCCTGGGCACACATGAGATTTATGTATTCAATTTTATCCTTAAAATTGGGTGTGACATCCTTCAATTGATCCGTTGATCCATCATCGTACCTATATGATATGCATTGATGCAAATGCATAGATGTAAATAACCAACGACAGCCAAAACGCTTAGAAATCCGATCACGCCTCACAAGCTAACGAGATAACTCTAACGCTGGTCTACGTATCCATGTTGTCTAATAAGGCGTTACTTCCCAACAATTATTTTAGTTATACAAACCTAAGTTGTTTCTTTGTTTCATTCTATCGATTTAATCTTTATTCGAAATAGGACATCATTATCTATCTAGCAATTTAATTATTCTGGAGCTACAAAAATTACAGTGAGCAGCTAATATTGCTAGAAACCTACCGTAGCAATTTTAGATCCAACACTATTACCAATTTATCTCAACAATTCCTACAAGTTCATATTTCTACCATATTAAGTACCTTAAATTAATTATATAGCTTTTAAGAATATTATCAAACTATGTGAATAAAATATACTAACAGGTAGATCATGATTTTAGAAACTCAACAAAACTGGTTTGGTATTTTTATGATTTTTATTTGATTTATTACGGATTTACAAACTTCAGTCATTTTAAACAAAATAGTAAACTCGGTAGAAAAAGAAAACAACCCACGGACCGCACGAGGCCCAGCCGGCCATGACAGACTAGCCCACGGTGAAACCCAGGCAGCGGACGGCACAAGGCCTGGCCAGCGGAGGTGGCACGAGCGGCCCAGCAACGGTGGCCTCAGGCCGGCCCAGCGCGTGGCCAAGCAGCGTGGACAGCCTAGGCGGACTGGCGCGCGATGGCCCAGGCGTGGCGACCGGCCCACACGTGGACGAGCGTGGCCCAGCAAGCCCACACTAGCAGTGCTAGTGGCCCAGGCGGCAACGTTGGCCGGCCCAGGCGGGCAGGTGGCGTGGCACATTTACGAAATGGCCCCCATACTTTCTCGAAACTAACACGCAGTCCAGTAGGTACTATTTGCATGGGTCACGTAGTTTGCAATAAGAACCCTGTATAAAACTTCTTCTTGGATTCTCACCCATTCCTTCATCCTCCAAAGCAGAGCACGCGATGGGAACCCATCCGTCGGCCAAGGTGCGGCTCACCGGCGGTAGTGTAGTCGCGTGGCGGCGCGGGGAGTTGCGCGGACACGACAGGAACCAGGCCTGGCCATGACAAGACCTGAGTCGGCCCCCAGCAGCATGCCTACGTGAGTCGCAGTAACGAGCACGCCGACAGCGGCGGCGGTGGCCAGGCGTGGACGGCGGGACAACGATGATGGGACGGTCGGCTCCTAGTGCGGGTTCCTCCATGACCCCAAGGCGGCCACGGCACGGCCAGAGGCGGTGCTAGACATCGAGACCACGCATAGCGACGACCGTGGTGCAGAGGAGCGCTGAGGTGAAGTCGATTCCGGCGGGGTGGCCACCGGCGGTACTGTAGGGCAGCGGGCGTGGCACAGTTCGGCCAGGTGCTGCGGGGCACGCGAGGCTCAGGAGGGGCAATGCCAGAGCGGTGAAGGGAAAGGGCGGAGCTGAGAGCAGCGGGCCCACCGTGGCAACAACGGGGCATGGGTGCACCGCGGTTGCGAGGCGGACTAGCTTGGCGTTGTGCGGGCCGCAGCAACGGCGCTACGGGAAGGAAGACGAGGGGCGTCGGCACTGAGAGCTACAGTCCAGGGCAGTCCACGGGACGCGCGACGGACGACAGGAGACAAGGCCGGTGATGGAGGCTCAAGCGACAGTAGTGACGGCCGTGGAGCAGCGTTGGCCCAGGCAACCGGCGGTTCGGCACAGGGCAAGCAGAGGGAGGGGCGGCACTAAGAGCTTGCGCGCGCGCTCGCGTGAGGTGGGGGAGAAACCGACTATGGGCGGGCGGTGGCATGGCGCTGCGTCGGTGGCCCGATGTAGTAGGCAGATAGAACGAGAGGGACCGAGAGAGTGAGTGGGGAGCGTGAGCTGAGCTAGGCTCCTCGGCTGCAGAAAAAGAAAGGAAAAGTACCCGACAGCAGCAACAGCTTGACCTCGGCACAGAGACAGACAGCAGCGGCAGGCAGCAAGGACAAGCAGAGGCAGACTGCAGCTCGGCCTCGGCGTGCACAAGAAGGAGCGATGGAAGAGGGAAAAAGGAAGTAGACACACGCAAAGGCAGACAGAGGCATTCCTGGTTGCAGAGGTGATGCGACGAAGCGGACAGTGACCACGAGCACGTGGCCCAGTTGGTGAACAGAAAAAAGACTTGGCGCGAGGCATTCAATCGTAGCAGCGTGTCCGAGCGGGTCGCCGGCGTCGGCTAGCGGTAGAGCAGGGCATGGAGATGTCCCGTCATGGCTGGTAGTCAATAGTTGATCCACGACAGACAGCTAAACACATAGGCGTCACGTGGCTCTGCTGGCTGCGGTAGGATAGGTAAAACGAGCGGCTACGAACACGCAACAGCATTTGTTCTTCAAAACCCTAGTTGCGCTTCCATCAACTCGACCTGCGCTCCAGATTTATTCAAATACTAAATACAAGTTATATTTTATTTTGTTTATAAAAATTGCTTTTCACACTTAATCTAATAGAACAAATCGTTCGCTAGCATCGTCGTTCGATATTCCTAAATATCTTTACGCACTGAGTAATTTAACTTGGGCGTTTATTTGAGTCTACAAAACTGAGTCACACCGGATTCGCTTATCGTCTTAAGTACGTTTTAAATTAAAAATCCGAGAAACTCGTTTCGGAAATTTATGCGGGCGAGAGGGAAGGAGGCCCCGGGAGAGCTGGGTGTCATGTGCCGGCCACGGGGGCGAGGTCGGCATCGTGCGTGGGCGGCGGTTCCACATCGGTAAGGGAGAGGGGGCGATAGAGGGAGCCGGGTGGGGGATTGTTTCGCACGAAGGGAGCGGGGGCGAACGATAATTTGTTTTGCACGCCTGTCAACGATTCTCTTATGAATATTTTATATATTTTATATATATATATATATATATATATATATATATATATATATATATATATATATATATATATATATATATATATATATATATATATATATATATATATATATATATATATATGAGACTTGATAATGGTTAGTTACTATTATTGGTGCTCTTTTTTTACCGGTCTTCTTCTTTTCGTTCGTTTACGTGATTTACTTTCATCAGTGACACGAAATGCGTTATTTTGGACGGTACCCGCGTCCCTTCCCTTGTAGAGTCTATCCGACGGCAACAAAGGACGGAGGCAACGGGAGGCAATGGGACGGAGGCAACGGGAGGCGATTGCTGTGTCTATGATCGGTGGGCCATATGCGCAAATATCGCCTTCCATTGCCTCAGCAAATGTGGGGATTAGGACTGGGCGGTAATTCCATTCTCGTAGTTTTTTTTGATAAAGGGTAAAACGGTAACTCTATAAATGCAAAAATAATGTTTTGAGTAATATAGTTAGGATGGATAATACAATTAGTATAGTTAGTTAAATGAATATGTCGTTTACTTCTTCTAGGGTTCCACCGCCGCTGTCCTGCGAGCCACTGCCGCCGCTGATGGGAGGAGGCCGGGCGTAGGGCAACGGGCCACCCCTACCCCTCGTTCCTCCTCGCCGTCATCCACTCGGGCGTCGCCCTCCTCCTCGTCGTACTCCGCTCGGGCGCCGCCCTCGGCGTTCGTCCATGGTGGAGCAAGAGGAGGCAGGAGAGGATGGGGGCCATGAAACCTAGATCCAAGCACGCCATGAGGAGGAGGTGCCGGCGCCGACACCGACGCTAGTGCTGGCGTGCTGCACACGACCAGGGGCAGGTTCGGCGTCACGCGCCTCGCGCCTCGCGCTGGCGCCGCCGGCGCTACTGGCCATCGTGCGCACCGCCCACGTGGCCACACTCTTGGCGGTGAACTGCGGCAGCGCGCCCCTCGCGGCTGACCTCATTGCGCGCTTCTCGCGCACTTTACCCGGCATAGGCGTTACCCAGGTTGGTTTCTCGCTGCTGCAAGTTCATGTCTTTTGATTCTTAGTTCAGAGAATATCGTAACTACTAGAGTAGTTCATACAAATCACTTGCAATTGTGTGTTCATCATAGCATACAGTGCTTGTTTCCAATTGGCAAAAGGGGTTTGGTCTTACAGGATTGATGGTTTTCGTATACTAGGTTAGAAACTGTCAAGTATGCTCTCTTTAGTTAGTGAATTATTTATTGACAACTCTCATTTGCAGATATGAGCTTGAATTAAATGTTCTTGGACTTAGGTTTTTAGTTTGACACAGCCATCATGTGTAATTTTGAGTTTTGTGAAAAGAAGTATGAAGAGCTACTGATACAACTATAGTTCTGTCAGCCGGTTCAACTTTGACTTTCATAGTTTGCAGAATTTCTGGTGACTTGGTTGGAGCATTTGTAACATTGGGCAGAATTGACATGTCATTCAACACATTAGTGCTTGCATTTCTGTTCTTCTAGGCAAGTTCAGATAAGCCTCGAAATATCATGCATGATGATGTGAAGGAAATGAACATGCATGAAGAGGATAAACGGAAAAATCCAGCTTATTTCTCTAAGCTGGTTTCCTCTTTCATTGAAAGATGTGCAAAGCGAAGTAGCTCTGTAGAGGTACTCCACACATTACCACTGAATTCCCCACCCCACCCCACCCCACCCCCTACCCGTGCTGAAGTTTATTTTTATCTCTCTTACAAATTTTCCTTTTGAGGTCAGCTGTGTTTATTAATGTGTAACACTAGCCTCTTCCTTGTGCAAATGTTTCAGGAGACCAATATTGCCATGCTAACTGAAGATCAAACCAACCAATTGCTGTCATCATTCTGGATTCAGGCCAATCAAACAGATAATACTCCTTTTAATTATGAGGTTATTGGCCATTCATACAGCCTAACAGTTCTTTCTTCCCGCCTTAAGGTATGAATTTGTTTGGAAGAAAAATATCCTTTTGACGTTTTTTTGATGAGACAACAACAAATTTCACAGAAGCACAAAGTTGTCAGTCTTCTCTCTTCACGTTTTTGGGCAACAACTTTTTTTTATAAGAGATTCAGTAGACTTGTCCGTGATCCCTTTTTCCAACTGCAATAAGGCATCCTTGCCTTTGTTTTAATAATCCTCATAATTATGACTAAATTATTTTCTAATGTTCTTGATGCCACATAATTCAAGCAACGGCAATATCATTCAGTTTTTCCAGTTGCCATTGTCCCTTCGAAGTGTTGCTTTAACCCCGAGTGGTATGATCTGCATTGTGAAATTTTATGGTTTTCCTATCTCTGCTTATTTATCTCTCATGCAAAGTCACATGTTTTCGTTTATGCAATTTGTTCAGAAGTTCTGCCGGCTTCTTGCCAACGGTCTATTTTTACATTAGCAATGAGTATGCTGGCTTTTGCTGGAAAAGTTTGTCAGATCACTGAACTGTCAGACTTGCTAAGGTGTTTTTCATCTTCCAAAGTAAGTCTAGCGTAGAGAATATTAAGATATTATGTCCTTTTCACTTTTCACACAAAATACTTCATGCTGTATCTCCTTTATGGTTTTTTCATGTTCCTGGCTATCTTATACCAGCTTCTGCTTCTGTACTATTTAGCAAATGTAAATGCATTGGTTTTTCATGTATGATTAGTGAAAATGTATTATTAAATGCTATGCAGATTGACCCTTACCTAAGAATAGGTGAAGACTTGCAACTCTATGTAAGGTTGCAATCGGATCTAGGCAGCTATGGTTCTGAAAGTGATCAGGAGGTTGCCAAATCCATGCTTTCTGACTGCAGGACAAAAGTAGGGATTAACGATCAGCGAGTGCTTGATGTTATTGCCTCTGCACTTTCTAATTTCATTGAGGTTAGTCCTTTGCATGGCCAGTGTGATTTTGCCATATGTTTTTTGTTGGCATTGCATGCTGGCGTCACATGCTGTTGTGAAGCAAATGTACTATCCCCCTCCCCCCTTTCCAATTGTGATTTCCCTTGTTTTTCTAATCGAATCTGCACTAACAGATGGGCAAGGATGTACTAACAAAGGAGCTCACTGAGATGTTCACACCTGAAGAGATGCCTCTGTTTGGAAAGTGATGAGGCAGAAGATGTGAAGTAGTTGATCTACGCTTTTCACGACTTAGAGAGATGACTACAAAGATAGCGAACGTTAGAGCTCCAAGATGCTTATGTTATCCTTTAATTAGCAACGGCTTCTGAACTTGTGTTATCTCTATGTATACTATGTTAGGTTATCCTTGAATTGAGGTCAGGAATCAAAATGCTTATGTAAAAGTCATTTTTGTTGCTAATTTCTATTTGGGAAGCTAAGGATGATGACCTGGCATTGCCGTGAACAACTCATAAGGCGCTCCTTGAGGAGGACGTCGCCGCCTGACCCGCGCTCTAGGATCCGCTCAGGAAGGTAACAAGTCGAGCGAGATAGCCTCAGCTGGCAGTGCCAGCCATAACGTCGCCGGAGAAGCACTTTGCAGAGGTAAACTTGGGATGGAAAGATTGTCAACCTTGTTGATGGGCTTTGAATTGCCAGTGTTCAACCTGTACTTTGTTCGTCAGGCTATTAGATACTCCATCTTAGAATTTGGAACGGATGAGGACACACTTACCAGGGCGATCATCTCAGGGTCCGAGATCGGCATGAACAAGATCAAAGAGGAATACAAGGTCAGGTTCAAGACCACGGTCACCAGCGACATTGTTGGTGACACCTCCGGGTATTACAAGGACTTCCTGCTGACCTTGATAGGGAGTGAAGATTAAAATTAAAACAACCTGCTTTTGTTGGGAAAGATGTGTAGAATGTGTATCCGCAACCACCCAAAAAAAAAGAACTTTCATCAGAGAACATGTACAAAGACCGAAAATATTCTGATGCATTCATGCATATGCATCCATTCTTTACAAGATTTTAAAAGGTCCATATCACGTTCAGATAAACCAAACCATTCTCTCCTTTGTGTTTATTTGATAGTTCTGAAAAGCTCCTTTTCCGCTTAAAAAGTCATTAAGCAGAACGCTTTGAGGCCACACAAAAAATTCACAGAAAGTAAAGTGCAGCAATTTCATATTGGCGATGAGGAATGAACTCATCTAGGAAACTAGGACCCGGGATCAGAGTATTATTATGCACTTTGTTATTCTACTATACTCACAGCATCTTCTGCAGCAACACAAAGTACAACAATCGAAATGTTCCTGAGCCTCATCCTCTACTGTTAAGAATACATTTATCTCTCGTTTGGACGCAATACAAGGTTGGTTTCACGCGCAAAGTACAGGAAAAAATACAAGTGAGCACCCCTTCACACTGAGCACAAAAGTGATGATCATCTGTCACCAAGCTTTTGCCCGTCTTGATTTCTTATTCACTTCAAGAGAGAAGATATCCTCATCTCCTCCTGGATGACGAAGAAGCCACAACAATTATACCACCAGCAACAAGACCCACAACTCCAAAGGCACCTATGATGATAGCCATGCCAATCATACCATCTGCATTTAACCATCAAATAAGCCGTTAGCCCAAGTTAGACAAACCATAAACAGTGCATTGGAATGACTAGAGGTTTGCTCTATTGTTCTTTTCTAATATTTGAAACATGGATACATGGTAGATAACTTTATTAAGACATGATGTCTTGATCCCTACTGCTTTTTAGGGTCCATGGCTGATAGCAGTGGTTGGGGAGGTGAGGTCTCAGATTTGGGGATATATGTGAAACTTATCTCTTGATCAATACAATTGATATTTACATTAGGACATGGAGAATTACTGGACACCAGCCCTGTTTGCTTCCGCTTATAACAAATTCTCGGTGAAAAAAAACAAGAATCCCACCAAATGCCTTGATTATCTCAGCTTCTGCTCACCACCGATTCAGAACTTTGAACTAGCAAAATCGAGAATCGAAAAACATCCCTGCATTACGGCGATTGCAAACAGACAGGGCCATCATGTTGGCATTATAGTAGCACATGGTAAGCTATTGGCCATTCATTTTCCTAACTTGGTAGTGGACATTATAGTAGGAGATGCAAAATCCATGGGCATCCATTTTATCATTTTCCTACACTGAAAATGGAAAGCATAAATATTATACCAACCTCTTCTGGTTTTTTCTTCTACGAGCCTTTGCAAAGTCATGGCTTGTCTCCAGTCATGTTGGATCTGAAGAAAACATGAAATTTCTTGTTCAACATGCAGGCATCAAATTCAGGGGCGCCTTGGTTAACAATACAGGACTCTTGCCAAAATAGTTCAAGAAATCACTCTATTCGAACTACAATAAAACTACAATATATTGGCATGGTTTTTAAATCTTGCCAAGGTTGGCTTCGACCTTCCTTCTGAGATCCCCGATAATCTTAGACATGTCGTCTATCATCTTTCCTTGGTGCTCGAGGCTGTTTTTCATGGCATCGACCTTCTTTTGTCTATTGACAGCCCATACTCAGTAAGACTGATTTTCAATTAAGGGTTGTGTCATCGTGTAAGTATGGAATCTGTCAAAAATAATACATGCCAAAAATAATACATGTCAAATGAAGTGGGTAGTGTAGTACAAATTACATGCAACCATGCAAGAAGATATCTGGTGGTCTAACACATCCTCCTCATCACTCCAGTCCTGACACCCATTCAAGCATCTACGGATCTCATGGCTCCAGCAGTTGTAGCACCACGCCAACAGGTCGTCGAATGCCACCGACAGGATTTAGGCACTGGAGAGACATTGTTCTTGCAGTTGCGGCACAGATACTTATTGCATCGGCCATCGTCAGGGCAGAATTCATGATTGCACACCTGAAATATAATGGATCATATAAAAGAGCCAATGCATCTATCCCTCGTGGAACCAGACCAAACACTCATTAGCACTTGAAAAAAAATTGCATAGAAATATGCATGCATGAGCTATGGACCTCGATTGCAGTAGAAACAAATAGGCATAGGTGTTTCCAATTCAACTACAAACAGATCTCTAAAAATTCGTCGTTCCACAGACATACCTCGTTGGGTGACCTAGGCCTTTTGATAGGAAGATCACATCCTCCATTCACGCAAGCATTGCGACGACCGCGATTCCAGTTCTAGTAGTTGCAGCAGCTGAAGCCGTCTCTCCCTCTCGAGGAGAGGCATAGAGAGACTCTGTTCACGCAGTTCACGCAGTCAGGGGCCAAGCACCTTTCGGCACTCTTCTTCAGAGCCGTGGATTTTCCCGTCTTCATCTTCTTCTCAGCCGATGATTTTCCTGGATTAATCTCTAGACGGCGTGGATGTGGCCGGCGACGCGGTGAAGGCAGAGATCAGCGACGGCGGCGCGTCAAGCTCCGGCCGATGGCGGGCTAGGGCTAGGGCTAAGGCTACGGCTCTAAGCGGCCTCTTTAGGGTTCTAAGGTGGCGGCACAGTGCTCTGGGCATACTGTTTATAGGGGCGGGCGCGGGGAACCTTGGGGACCACGATCGAGGGGATCGGGCAGCGGTGGCTACGCCCGGTTGATGCAGCGCGGCGGGGCACGTTCAATGGAGGGCAGGGGTAGTGGGCTTTGGCCCAGAGGCATATCGCTAGGAGTTGGGGAGAAGTTGTCGCTCTGTGTCTCTCTCCAGGGAAGGAGGCGACACTGTGCGTGGAGCCACTGACACGCAGGCCCTATAGGTCAGCGACAGGGGTGCGGGCACAGGGCGCTGGGCCACGTCGCCTGTTGTTGCGGGGCTGGCCTGTTGTTGCTGATGGGCTGCTGCCTGCTGGGCTTCGGGCCAAGAGAGGGAAAGGGCTTTTGACGAATCAGGTTTTGAAATATTCCTAATAATTTTTTAGTTTTGAAATACAGCTTTGAACTTGAGGCTCTCAGATCAGGCACTAAAAGTGACAGTTGGAGAAATGCAAACTGGTGGATAAACATGGCCAAACACTCATGGTCACTGAAGTTAGCCTGCTTTATTTTTCTCCAATGTCTCACCTTCAGACACGGTGCTTGATGTCTGTCTATGCGCACTACAAATTGTAGTGTACCTACAACATATGAGTGGATTGGATATAGAAGGGAGCTTCTGTGTTTGCATCATGGCATGTGACATTTGATTTGTGGATTATTAGAGGGAATTAAAACCACATGTCTTATCAAGACATACACAAACAGTTACTACTAACTACTTCCAAAATCAGGCACAATACCAAACAGTTACTACTAACTACTTCCAAAATCAAGACATACACAACCAAATAGTTTTACCCATGAAAAATATCAGTGAACTCACCAATGCCCTTGATGTCAAGAGCTCCAGACGCCACCTCCGGCTCCGAGGAAGATCTCGCGGTGGCACAGCTCCCCATGACCACCGCCGGATTCACCTAGCTCGTCGACTCCAGAGCTCGATTCGCCCGCTTCGGGGCCCCGTTGATTCACCCACATGAGCTTAGATTGGAGGTGGTGCTTCTGATTCCCGCTGGTCGGAGGTGGAGGCACAAGGGCATGTGGGTTTCTCTGGTGTGGATACGGGGCTACGTGGGCGTCAGGTTCATCATTGGGGAGGCGGCGGTGGCGCGCACCAGGGTAGGGAAGGGGACGCAGCCCCACAGGGCGAAGGCGAGGAGCAGCGGTGGCGAAGCAGCATAGCAGGAGGAGGGGACGGCAAGAGGGCCTCCGCGATGGTGGTAGCCTAGGCCTAGCAGCCAGCGGGCGTGGGATCTGGGAAGTGCATCTAAGGGGGGGGCGGTGGACACAGGGAGGGAGAAGCTCGGTCACGCTGGCGATGGCGGATCAAACGAGGGCATCTAGCTCGGTCAACTGAGGAACGGGAGTTCGGACAAGGTAATGACCACCTGGCCCCACGTGGCAGTGGAAAGGAGAGAGGGAGGGCTGCGGTTGGTTTGCTGGGGCGGGTAGTGGGCTGTGGCCCAGAACGAAAATAGAGGGGAGTGCGAGAGCGGTGGAGAAGGAAGTCAGCTACATGCCTGGTTTAGTCCCACCTCGCTTGCATATCAATCAAAAGCACAGCTTAAAAGCGCAGGCAAACTAGCCAGTTCAAACACCTGTACTACACTGCCTATGCTCTTAAATGCTTGTTACCTGTGCTAATTGGGCCGGCGCGGCCTGGTTGGGCTCCCTTGGAGGTCGAGCTTGACCTAGCCGTTGCTGGCCCTTAGCACCAATTTTTTTTCAAACCATCCATTTTGCAATTGAAGTCCCTCTTGAAAACCTTTTTTTTCAAACCATTTATTTTGTAATTGATTTTTTTTGTATCTTCCAGTACTAATTTATAATATAAAGCCGGACCTTAAAATAAAGAAACTCAGATTCACACATAAAAACACGTGGATAGAGTGATCGGTTCAACCTATAAGTGCACTCGGATGACACATAAGAGTGATCGGTTCACTTCCTATCATGTTAGGTTAACGGTCTATCAGTCCACTGATCAAACGAGCCATGAGAATGTAGGTTCAGTACTTGTCGTCCTACGAGCACTAGTCTAGCTACTCAGAGGAGACATGAGAGTGATCGGTTGACTTTGTTATCGTGCTATTAGCCTGTTAGTCCACTTGGACGACACGTGATAGTGACGGATTAGTTTGTATCATGTTAAGGCTAGTGGTTCACTCTGTCGAGACATGAGAGTGATTGATTCACTTCCATTCACTTTAGGCCTTTTACTCCACTCAGTCAGTACGTGCAAACTACAATGGTTTGCAAAAAAAAATAAATCAATGGTTTGCAACAAAAAAAAATTGGTGCCATGGGCCAGCGACAGCTAGGTCAGGTTTGACCACAAATAGGGCCCTACTAGGCCGCGCCGGCCCAATTAGCCCGGTATATAGCTGACTCCCTAGTCGAGCCCGAGCGCGCGGCCCAAGGCCCACTATGCCCTCGCGCCCAGTTGTGCCGCTCGGCTACCAAACACGGGGGGTAACTGGAAACGGGGTTTGAAGCCACGATCTCCGCGCGTAATTATAGGATCATAGCCGCCACGTTCCCGGCGTAGTTGCTCTTTCTCTACATCCTTGATTTCTGTCTCGATTTCTCCGGCGAACAACGACAACATCACCTGGAATCGGCACTAGCACCATGGACACGGCAGGAGATGGAGAGCAGTCCCCACGTACTCCGATCAACATGGGTACAGGTGAATGATACATCCCTCCTTTAGTTTAATTAGCACAGGGTTTTTGTACGGGGAATTATTTTGCATCTTTAGGTGTGCATCTTGGCATTCTTTTGCGTCATGAGGTGTGGATCTTGGCATTCTTTTGTATGGGTATGCGTTGATGGTGAGGTACGACCCGGTCCACTCCAGGAACTTGATCATGGGCTTCATCACCGATTGTGCGATGTCGTCCCGGAACATGCCTGCGGACGGCGGCCAGGACTCCTTGAGCGCGGTGAACGCGATCGGCGTCGACACCTTCACGGCTGTGTCTAGGCCAAGCTTCACCAGCGCGTCATGCACGTTGGCCATGGCTGGGATGAGCTTGCCCGCTCAGGTTCTTGGCCTCCTCGAACACCTCGTTCCCCATGGCCACGCCGTGGATCCGCGTCGTGGGGTAGTACGCCGCCACTGTTTCTATGCACCCACCGTGGCGCAGTCGACGGGTCCTGCGGTCGTAGCTGCGTTCGCGGGGTAGTACGCCGCCACGTTTCTTGCACCACCGAAGCCAGTGTCAGGCAGGTCATTCCCCAACCGGCCGTAGCTCACTGCCCACCACACCAGGCATCTACATTGTACACAGTAAAAAACAAGTTAGCATAGCACTAGATTGGACCTGAAAAAATAAACAGCAATCTGAGCTAAACGCGGTTACCTGCAGGGGATATACTTTCTTCTTCTCTTAACAGGAGGGGTCAGCACGCTGCTTTGGGAAATAACATTAGGAACATCACCATGAGTCCTGCTCTAGGAACGCACACCTCCAGCAGCATCTCCAATTATTTTAGTCTTCTTTTGTGGCCTTCCCTCCTCTAGTACCTGCAAGTTCTAATAGGTTATTAAGCATGAAATTTTTTCAGTTTACAACATAAGCAATGGTTCAGTTCACATCACTTTGATAGTATATTGGTACTTGCCTCTTTGCCTTTCTCCATAATGCTTCTCTCCATAATCAGTACAAAATTAAAAAAATGCCTGCATCAGTACAAAATTGTAAGAGTAGCCGGTAGCCACCTTGCCTTGTCTTAGTTTCAAATCTTATGAGAGGTCAGAATGAAGCTTATACTAAAAGATTTCTTATGCACAAAATCTGATGCAGATGGCAATCATGAGTACTACTACAGGGAAGCGAGATCTGACCAGCAACAAGGTAATCTCAGTATCCAGTTTTAGTTCTTGTGTATGTTGCCTATTCATTTTTACCAACTTATCATCACCAACTGGCTGCTGTAGAAAGTTGATATGCATGTAACACACTCGCCTACGAGACCATTTAATGTCATAGCAGCCTTAAAGGCATCGCAACCACACATTGACGCTATTGAGGCTATGGGATTTGGGGGTCTGATTCAAATGCCAAATATTAGTCTCAGGAAAGGCATGATACAGGACATTGCAGACACATACCAAGTCGGCAACCGAGGATTCAATTTATGTGGTCAAGTAGTTACTATTCATCTAGATGATGTCCAAAATATAATGGCACTCCGGATTATAGGCATTGATGTAGATGAATATATAAATGAAAATATGAAGAGTAAAGATGGAAGCAGGCAGAGTGAATTATTCAATAGGTATGCCAATGATAAACACAAGCTCGACCTAACATGGCTGGAAAACATGCTTGATAAAGAACGACCTGCAGATGATGACTTTAAAAGAGGCTTCGTCTTGTTCACGATTGGTTGCATCCTAGCATCACCTACAGGGAATGACATCCATTGGAGCTATATAGAAGTTGTTCGAGATGTCTCAAAGATCCCACAATTCAATTGGGGTCAATTTACTCTAAACCACTTGTTGAACTCATGCCTTAGTTACAAGAATAAGAAAGAAAGAACCATAAAGGGAAATTTGGTTATGCTACAGGTCAGTTCTATATGGTACGATCAAAACCTATAAACATTGTTTATTTTTGGTCTTACATATTTTCTTCGTTTTGTTTATAGTGTTGGTACTGGGAGCGCGTCAGAGTGCCCAGCCATTATCAGATCGACTACACCAAAAGGACATACCAACCACCGCTGATGGTGTTTTGGGATAAACAGAATGTCGAACGTCGAACGACTGCTTATAATAATGATGGGATATATGGAGGAAATGTAAGTTTCCAAACATAGCACCATTATGGGGCTGCTTCTTACGCAGTACAATTAATCTAACTATCTAGATTGTTTGCAGCTTCATGTGCCCCTTGTTTCGCACACCACCCAACAAAAAAAAAGAAGCAACAGAAGCGCCAATGTCACAAGCGCGACAAGCAAAATGTGCACACGACGGTCAAAGCAACCAAGAAGTAAGTATGACATCTTTTTATGAGTTGTACATCACTTGTGTGCTTATTCATTTTTTCCTATTTTGGTAGGTGCAAAGCCTTCCACATTGGAAGAGAGAAACCAAAATGGAGCTTGCAATAGAGGTGGAAAGCAAATTTCTTGATATGAGCTACAAACTTGATCAGCAATTTGTGGAACAGAAGGAGTTTGCTAAATTTACAATCGACAGAAGCCTGGAAGATAGGATCAGTAAGCTCGAAGCTAAGGTAGAGGATTATCATGAACGAATGAGTACGGAGATCTAGGTAACCAGCGTGGTAGTACTCATTTTAGTTACTCCCATGCTTCAATCTCTAACAATGTCTCGAAAAGCAAGGAAATCCGAAAGCTAGTGCAGATTCTAATTGAGCAAACTACTTGTACAACTGCACATGTTCAGCCACATATGCCTTCATCTGCACAAGTTCACCCACACATGCCTACGTCTGCACATTTTCAGGTATTGCATCTTCACAAAGTTCAGTTATCACTAGTTCCTGTCTGATGCTAGAATTGATACTTTCGAATCTAACAAAACAACACCAATTGCAGGAACCGCCGCTCAACATGTTTCCACCAGGCGCAGGATAGAATAAACGCTGAACCACCCACTGCAAGAAATGATACGATGGAAAATACCATGTAGCAGCAAGGCGACCCCCCTACAAATGCATATCAAACCAAGAGAGCCAATTATCAACCAAGATTACGCTATCGCTCCAATTGACTTAGAAGCTGCCTTGTTCGTAATACAAAGTTACGAGGACGCTCGGGTTGTAGACATAGATGGCATTATTCTTACAGCAGGACAACTTCGCTAAAATGTCTCAGAGGAATTTATAACAGATGAGGTAATATTGTTTCAGATCCATGTCGTCAGTGTAAACATGTGCACACCTACTATGTACTAACTCAACCCTTTGCAGGTCATAAATGCCTATGTCCATTTGAGCAATGTTGAGACTGATTCAGCCTCATTTATAACAACGTTCGAGGTCCAAAGGTTGGTAGACTCAAATTGGAAGCAAGGCGATACTTTCAAGAAGGAAATTTCTGAGAAATGTAAAGGAAGGCATTTGGTACGTAATATTGATTTTGTTTTGTCACATTTTTTGGGTTGCTATCTCGTGATTTACTATGAATTTTGGAAACGTCACCTATTTGGATTCAATTCATGCATTCAATAGTTTGTCAATACTTAACTTTCCAGGTATTCGTGCCAATGCATATTAACGGCAACCATTGGGGTCTCTTGGTGCTAAACTTTATAAAGAAAGAGGTACAGATCCTTGAATCTCTAGGAAGCACGAGACGAAGACCTAGAGAAGGCATTGGTAAGTACAGATCCTCTGCGCATCATGTACCAACTATTGTGTGTACATCTCTAAAAACATGTTCCCTATAGGTGAAAGCCATACAGTCTTGCATCGACTTTTCTGTCAACAACGACTTGGTTAAATTTGAAAAACCATTTAACTTGCGCGACTGGGAAATAGTTCCCTATGTGGAAGGCATACCGAGACAAGAAAATAGGTACTCTTTTTCCTTTTGTATATTAATGTTGTAATTCAATTACTAATGTTTATGCTACGTTGCAGTTTTTCATGTGCTGCGTTTGTAATACAATATATTCTGGCATGGGATGGAGAAAAAATGGCTCATGATTTCACAAGTGTGAGTCTTAGAATTATTGTGAATTCCAAATTTGTACAGAATGAAATGAAAACTGCTATGTGACAACATGCACTACATTTCTCTTGTATAGGAGGCAATGGAGAGTTTTTGCTACAAGATATGCAAGAGGCTGCTACATTCTGATCGCAATAAAAATCGCTTGGAATCATACAAAAAACCTATCACGGTATATGCTTTTATTGCATTTTGAAATCTTTCGGTTGAGACAGCTTGTTTCATACTGCACAAAATAATCGGGTTTAACATTTTCTGCTGATGATACTTAGAAGGAAGCGTACTTGGCGGCAAATCTAGATGAACAAGAGGGGAATGGACAGGATGAAGATGCATACAATGTTCAGATAATACTGCCACCAATGGGAACTCCAACCACCGCTAGCGGCTAGCAACAAAGGAACTCTAGCATCCTCTGCGTCCGCCCAGCATGAAAGAAAGCAATGCAAGGAAAGAAGGGGAAGAAAATACAGTATCAGGATCAGTAATAACGAAAAGAGGACGAGGACGACCACGAAAGATTTAGGATGAAGAAAATTCAGCAACAGGAGGATCTACAAAAGTTACAGGAGCTGCAACTAGGAAATGAGGATGACCCCCAAAGAGAAATGTTGACACTGCTCCTCGTACTGTCGTAGATGATTTCCGTATCGAATCTATCACTAAGCGAATTAAACGGAATACGCATCTAGGAAAATATCTAACCAGCCCATATAAGCCTAGTTAGAACTATGTGTTGTCTATTTTGTAATATGTAATAAGGTTCAGTTCCGCACCAAGCATGGCTATAAATTTGCCGATGCACTCCTGCTGAATGCAACAGCTTGTCTCCCAACCGTGGATAGTTACTTAGTTTCCTTTGCACTCATCTTTGTTGGTTTTCATGAGGCTCTCAGATCAGGCACTGAAAGTGACAGTTGGAGAAATGCAAACTAGTGGATAAACATGGCCAAACACTCAAGAGCTCCAGACGCCACCTCCGGCTTCGGGGAAGATCTCGCGGTGGCACAGCTCCCCACGACCACCACTAGATTCGCCCAGCTCGTCGACTCCAGAGCTTGATTCGCCCGTTTCGGGGCCCCGTTGATTCGCCCGCATGAGCTCGGATTGGAGGTGGTGCTTCTGATTCCCGTTGGTCGGAGGCAGAGGCATGAGGGCATGTGGGTTTCTCTAGTGTGGATACGGGGCTACGTGGGCGTCAGGTTCATCATTGGGGAGGTGGCGGCAGCGCACACTAGGGCAGGGAAGGGGACGTAGCCCCACGGGGCGAAGGCGAGGAGCAGCGGTGGCGAAGCAGCATAGCAGGAGGAGGGGACGATAGGAGGGCCTCCACGATGGCGGCAGCCTGGACCTGGCAGCCAGCAGGCGTGGGATCTGGGAAGTGCATCTAAGGGGGGCGGTGGATGCAGGGAGGGAGAAGCTCGGTCGCGCCGGTGATGGCGGATCAGACGAGGGCGTCTAGCTCGGTCAACTGAGGAACAGGAGATTCGGACAAGGTAATGACCACCCGGCCCCACGTGGCAATGGAAAGGAGAGAGGGAGGGCTGCGGTTGGTTTGCTGGGCCAGGTAGTGGGCTGTGGCCCAGAACGAAAATAGAGGGGCGTGCGAGAGCGGTGGAGAAGGAAGTCAGCTACATGCATGGGTTGGTCCCACCTCGCTTGCATATCAATCAAAAGCACAACTTAAAAGTGCAGGCAAACTAGCCAGTTCGAACACCTTTACTACACTGCCTATGCTCTTAAACGTTTGTTACCTGTGCTAATTGGGCCGGCGCGGCCTTGGTTGGGCTCCCTTGGAGGTCGAGCTTGACCTAGCCGTTGCTGGCCCTTAGCACCAATTTTTTTTTTCAAACCATCCATTATGCAATTGAAGTCCCTCTTGAAAACCTTTTTTTCAAACCATTTATTTTGTAATTGAATTTTTTTGTATCTTCCAGGTACTGATTTGTAATATAAAGCCGGACCTTAAAATAAAGAAACTCGGATTCACACATAAAAAACACGTGGATAGAGTGATCGGTTCAACCTATAAGTGCACTCGGATGACACATAAGAGTGATCGGTTCACTTCCTATCATGTTAGGTTAACGGTCTATCAGTCCACTGATCAAACTGAGCCATGAGAATGTAGGTTCAGTACTTGTCGTCCTACGAGCACTAGTCTAGCTACTCAGAGGAGACATGAGAGTGATCGGTTGACTTTGTTATCGTGCTATTAGCCTGTTAGTCCACTCGGACGACACAGTGATAGTGACAGATTAGTTTGTATCATGTTAAGGCTAGTGGTTCACTCAGTCGAGACATGAGAGTGATTGATTCACTTCCATTCACTTTAGGCCTTTTACTCCACTCAGTCAGTACGTGCAAACTAACTTTTCATCGCTAACCCTACGTTAGGCCTTTTATGAATTTACTAAAGTATTCCAATATTTAGTTAGAGGTTTAGTATTTCAAAATTAGCAAAATGGGAACTTTAGATAAATTTAAAAATTTTAAATTGAGGGATGTTGCATTCATGCCTTTGCATAAATTTGTATTGTTGTCAAAATTGAATTTATAAAATTCTATGTAAGTTCGAATCAAATTTTTGATCTATTTATAAAATAATTAGATTTTGTTAAATTTTATTTCAAAATCAAGTTCAAAGCTGTATTTCAAAATCAATTTTATTGGGAGACGCGGGCCCATCAGCAATAATAGGCGACGTGGCCCAGCACCCTGTGCCCGCGCCCCTGCCGCTGACCTGCGGGGCCCATGTGTCAGCGGGTCCACGCACAGTGTCGCCTCCTTCCCTGGAGACGGACACAGAGCGGTTCTCCCCTACTCCCCTCTATTTTGCCTCTGGCGAAGCCCACTACCCCTCCCCTCCTTCGAACGTGGCCCGCCGCGCCGCATCAACTGGGCGTAGCCACCGCCGCCCGATCCCCTCGAATGTGCCCCCAAGGTTCCCCGCGCTCGCCCCTTATAAAGAGTAGGCTCAGAGCTCTGCGCCGCCACTTTTCATCCCTAAAGGGACCGCCAGGAGACCTAGCCCTAGCCCGTGCACCGCCATAGCCGCTGCCAGGAGGTCGACCTGCCGCCGCCGCCGCCGATCTCCGCCTTCACCGCGTCGCCGGCCACGAGAACCCTTCCACGACCTTCATTGCGAGGTGAGCAATCTGTTGATTGACATTCTTTCAATTTCATGTAATGGGATTGTCCAGAACATTGTGTTGCATGTCAACTCACTTACTTGTGTTCATAGCGATTTTGATCCTATGGTTTATTCAATCAATATGTCCATTTGTCCAGCAGTCCCATTTGGTTGTTCCTTATTTTGCTAAATTCACATATCAAATGGATCTCCCGTAGAAGATCCGCTGCAACTATAAATGAATTTATTTGAATTTTTTTTAATAGCTCGATCGATCACCACCACGCCTAGCGTCAGCTACCTAGGCCACGTATGGCCTGGCCGTGTTTGTTTGATCTCAGCTGACAACTTCAATTTTCTTTAGACCTTGCAATCCAATCCGTATAGTACAGGCATTAAGCATTCAAGCATCATTTGTCCTTTGATGTGGTTTTTTGCTTAACAAATACTGGTACCTTTTTTGCTTCCTAATGTCTGTTGAACAATCCATGAAATGTTTTGTTGAAATTTCCAGAAACATTTGATTTTGTTCAAATTTCAAACAAGCTACTAATGGGCAAACATGTTACACATCTCAGGAATTAATTTGGTAATTAAACTATTATTAGTTCATCATATATCTTTTTGTTGCCCACTACCTTGTTCCGTAAAAACCTTAGGCACTGCCACAACAGTTTTTCAGGTCAGCTCATCTCCTTCAGTTCAGTCTTAGTGAAAGTGTTGCTTGCTAATTGATGATCCCTATATGGTAGAGACACTTATGAACAGTTGCTTTTAGCTGTATATGCTGCACACTGCAATTGATCTATTAATCAGCATGTCACTGTACTACTTCTCAGGACATGCAGGAAAAGCGAAAAGATAAACTTTGGGAATTAAATCATATATGTTGTGCTTTCATGTTTCAAGTTTGCACCGAATACAATACTGATAAATATCTTCAATGATCTGTGGCTATAGCCAAAACTGTTAGAAGTAGCAGGTTGCAGGAAAAAAATAGTTGGACTATAAGGAGAAAGCTGCTAAAAGGATATGGTGGTGACAGTTAAGATTGTCCGGCAGTACAGTATGAGAGTTAAACGGGAATGTACACAGGCTTTTGATTGCCAACATTCTTTTTCTCATTGTCGTTGACTGCTTGTAGAGTTAACAGTAAGAACTTCACCTGTACCTGTAGTATGTAGTGTGTTAAGGAAGGGCAGATATAGTCCAACTAGACTACTGTCTCCTTTACTACCTCTCATATATGGGATAATTTTATGAATTGCATTCTTGAGTGCTGTGTTTTTCATGTGAAAATGATTTGATTGACTGGTTGCTCAGAACTTACTGCATTGTAAATGTGCAAGTGCATAGATTGCTTGGATATCTGAAATCGTAAGATTCTAATTATATTTTATTCTCCAACTTACGGCATTTTGACTGGGTGTTACTTTATAAATTCATAGGTGTCATGGAACAAGTTTGGAGGTCCCTGCAAGAGTTCGAGGAGAAGGCTACCGAACTTAAGAAGGTCCACAACAATGAGTATATGAAGATCAAGCTTGACCGTACCAAAGCTGTCATCAAGAAGATGAAACAACAACATCAAACTGACACGGACATATCATTTGATCAGTGACCAGCTAGACAAAGCGGAAAGAGGAAGAGCTTGCTGCCTTTGCCAAAAGAATTGAAAAAGAATAGGTTGCCCAGCTGAAGAAAGCGCTAAATGATCAGCGTGATCTCTTTGCCCACATGATATCAAAAGAACGTGCTATTGCAGATGAAGTCTTACAAAAGACCTATCAAGAATATGATGAGAACATGAAGACACAACAACAAACAATTGATTCCTTGAGTAATCAGGCAAGGTCACAATTGGAAGGGTTGCAGAATGACTGCTCAAAGTTGAAGGGTCTGACTGACAACTTGAATGTCGAGGTAACCACTGGTACTCTTTTAATTTAAAATTTTTACTATATAGACAGTGATCTTAAACCCTCTATTGTTAGGACTTTAAGGTACCAGATGATATGATTTGTATGCCACGTTGGTACTTCGACATGGCAGTGGACAACTACTGTGCACTAGGTATATATAATTTTCAGTACATTTTTTTGTGTAAGAACTCGTTGTGCTCAAATGATTCTTATTCGTGTAATCCCTACATGCAGTATTTGGCTATGAGATTTAAGGTTTTCAAATTGGAGGAGCTTTATTCTGATCTAGAGAAGTACGACATTTGAGCAGATTTAAGAGGCTTTGCAATTAAAGGCAGATCTGTTAAGTTCCACAAATTCATGAGGGCTTTGACCTATAATGGGCACATATTCGACTCAGAGGTATACTACCTCAATCCTGCTCCTTGGAGTAAGCCATCAACTGACCTTGTAAAGATAGTCGGAGAAGATGACGTGAACCAAATGGTGCGTGCTCATGCTGAACATGGGACTAAGATTTGTCTTTTGTAGAGCAGATATGAAGACCAAGACCCGGATGTGAGTGTTGGTTCCTCTTGACAAATACTGCTCCTTGGAGTAAGCCATCAACTGACCTTGTAAAGTACTGATGCTCTAACATCTAATGGACTATAATGCAGGATGTGCCAATGGAATCATCTGATGAGTCCGATGATGAAGCTGACGGAACGTCTAATACGAACATGGTACTTAATAGTACTGAGGGCATAAGGTGAGATATTCGATCTATTTTCAAAGATATACTAGTTAAAACTTTAGAATCAGTCGTGTCCATATAGTAGTATGCAAAGTACAGTAACCTTCCATGCAAGTTTTGACATAGCTATGTCCTATGTGTTGCCGCTCTGGTGCTGACATTTAAGAAAGCTATCTCTTAGCATAATCGCAAGACATTTAGTTACTTGTCATGTCGGATACTTGTCATTTATGTAAAGATTGCTTGAAACCAATGAATTAAGAATCCATTGATGATTCATCTTTAAGCTGCACTCAATGCGTGACAAGAAGCTAAAATTTTAATTTATGCAGACAATCTGGAGATGATGGACAGCTACCTAGAGCTGGAGACAACCCTTGAGGCAGACCTGAAGGCACTATACCACAGCCCATCTTTAGCGTCGCATGGGAGTCATTAAAAGTAGCCATCTATTTGACTAGTGGATTTTAGTTTAAAGCGAAAGTACTAGATAAAAAAGGAGCATTTGAGTTTAAAGCAAAGTACTGATCCGATTTACTCTGTGATCCAGTTCATTATTCTTTCTTAACTCTTAAGTAAGGATCTGCAAGTGGTGGGTATATGATAGTTATCTCTCATAGCACCTATGACTGAGGCAACATCATGTTTTTACACTTGTTATATCACTATAGGGTTACTTTTTCAAAACAAAGCAGTAGGTTGCTGTTTATTTGAAGTTTCCAAGAAATACAATATTTGCTGATTTGATCTAGCAGGATGATTTTGATGCTTGTGTTGTTATGTTCACCTCATCTTGTGTAGGCCTATCTCTGGCCCCAAGGAAGATTCATAAAGCTTAGTTTTTCATATATTGCTATGGAGTTTTTCATGTCCTATGAATGCAACAACAAGTGGAGTCTCTTTTTGTACTAACAGTAGAGGTGAGTTCTGTTACTTATATGGGTGAAGATGCCTACTTTCACTAAGTAACAAGTGTGGATACATGATAGTGTACTAGACTATCTAGGCTCTCAATATGCTCCTGTCTTATTTCAAATAGGTTGACAATATTCAAATGAATAACAATTGTGCTGTAGAAGCTTGGTAGCTGGAAGAAGGCACTATCACTTTCCAAGGCTGACCAGATATTGCTAGAAAATATGTTGTTGCAGCAGTAACTGGGTATTTCTATTCTATTGCTTGTGCATCTACTATGAAATTTGGCTATTAATTTTAGAGAACCTCTTGGAGTTTATCTTATTGGCTGTCTTTCTCCAACTTTGGTAAAAATTATCGCTAATTGGATATTCATATTGCATTTCAGCCATCCTGCAAGGCCTAGGCAGTGTACCTGATGGTGTCGACAAGTTAAAAGGGCTCATCGAAGCTGTGTTTTGTTTTGAACCTATTAGAGATAAGACTATGAGCTCACTGTTAGTGAAATTTGAGCAGTGAGCTTTAGGTGTTAGTGAGCTAAGCTTTTGGTTACAAGTGGTGGATGTATGACTTTTGGTCACATGAGGTAGATGTAGGGATGTTGATGGCTTGCTCATGCACAAACTTCATGTTTGCGAGCTTCTAATCTATTTTATACTTATGATCTTGAATCTATTTTCTGCTTGTAATTGTGTTCTAAGATGCCTGATGATATCTATTTTTCTGCGTGATACAAGAGATCTGGACATTAGTCACTCCCTTTTTTTATGCCGTTTGAGTTTTTTTTACATCTTATCGTATACGGTTTATGCTTTGTAGCGAGAGATTTCAGAACACAATAAGATACGAGGATCAAGAAGCTTCTCCAAATATCCCTGCATCTACATTACATATAAGAAACATAAGAAGCCTAAACTTTTGACACGGGGGTTAGTGTGCGAATGTAGATTTCATAATGACTGGAAACATACAAAGCTGTAGGCTGCAGCGAACAATTCAGGCAGGCATCAAAACAGCTTCAGGTAACACACAAATTGTAGGCAGCCTAAAACAGAAGTACGGATATTTTCATGGTAATAACAAGCACCACTACATCTCTATGCACCAGAATAAAAACATTAACATCCCCATCTTTATTGTATAATAAACTCAGTTCTAGGTAGGTAACTACAAGTTCAGAAAGATTACAAGCTTAACGGGACACAGACCAAACATACCAAAACCACGACCATACAGATAGATACCTGGCGTTCCATTTTTTACTTCCATGAAACATATTAGGTCGGCTTGCCCAATTGATGTAGCACTGACCCAAGTAGCAGTAGGTAATAAAAGGAAACGGTTCGATTGCTTCGGCGTGATACAAAACAAACCACAGTGATGCGGTTTTGCAGAACTTGTCACAACAACATAGAAATATTATCTAAAGATAGGCCAATGATATGAAATGACTAAAATATTAACATGCTCGGCAAAAGATGGTAAATTCCATGTCAGGCCAAGGCGCACGGGACCGGATCAAATGCTGTGCCACATGCTATCCATTGCTTTTTGCGGCTGCATGGTAGCATACAATCAGGAACCTTTTGCCACTCCCTTTTCAAAAGATTGTATGTAACAAGGCGGTTCATACGCTTCGCCTTCAAGGAGAGCATGAGCAAACCACTGTTGCCTAGGCATGTCATCTTCATGTGCTTATCGTAGAACTCTAAGCACCAGATATTTGGCATTCTGTCCACCTCCTTCCAGAGGAGTGTCATCTTCTGCAACTCCCATATGCAGACACAGGTCGCTGCATTTTTGCATAGCAGACCCACTAGCATAACCCTTCCCTAGAACTCAGCAAGTGTGTGGTCAGTCAAATGCAGTGGCAATGGGATGGCAAATTGCCTCCAAATCCCGGTGCTTACATCATATGACAAAACACCATCTGGTTCTGCGCACATGAAGTATACCATGCTGCCAACCGCCACAGGCTGTGACCTGAAATTTAGAGGAAGTGGAAATTTGATGCCCGGAGGAAAAGTTCTAGGGCAAGACCACATGTTCTTTGTAGAGTCATAGACTTCATAAGTCCCATCATTTCCTAACCACATTACTTTGTAGCCATCACTAGAACTTCTTCCATTCAACACCATCCCTACAGCGACTCTTGACCATCCCTGGACTGATCTTGGTGGGATCTCCTTGAGTGATTGCATAAGAGGGTTGCAAATGTAGAAATTCCTGTGGCTCAGATCCAATAAACATACAAGGCCACCCACGGATGCCACTAGAATAACTATCTTTGTAGGAGTGAGAGGAACGGATGGGTGGTGCCATTTCTTCAGCGAAGGATCATACATTGCAACATTGTTGTTTGCATTCTCATGGGTGATTGTATAGAACCATGGCAGTCCATGTGGAGCTTCAGAGTACTGATGAGAGAAACTATCTGAGCCCAAAAGAGAAGACCACTTTCGGCACACAGTGCGGAATCGAAAAATTGCAGCAACTGGAAGCCTTGCAATGACAGATTCAAAAAGATCTTGAGGGAAATCTCTCCAGATCTCTTGTTGCATTACTTCAGTTTTGTTTGAGGAAGGTTCCTTTTCACGGTTTCGATCTCTCCGTGGTCGCTTCTGAAGGGGAGATTGGTTAGTTTCCATGATCTTCAGTAATTCTGAGCTGTATCCAGACCTTCCCCCACAATAATCATCCTTGATTGAACCATGTTCGAAGTCAAGTAAATACCACCTATAAGATATTCATAAACCCAGTTAGTCCATCTTATTCAAGGGAAAACTAGTCTGGAGGGTACGGACAAGATTCTTTTACTGCAAAAGAAAAGGCATAATACAATCTATAACCCCCAGTTTAGTTGTTTACCATTCGAAGCATTGTTTTGGACAAAAATGCATACAAAAGTATGAAAGCGGCATATAAAAAATGCATGCCAAGTTCTTGTGCAAACAACACTCCATCACGGCAAGCCAATGCTTCCGTGGTCAGGACATTCAGGCAATTGTCATACCATTTGGCTCGGCCTGCAATGCATCTCCCAATTGAAGACTTAAGATTGTTTCTTTCTCTTACTTTAGTTACCTTCATGCTTTTACCATGAGATCAAATGATGCACTTACACATGTCTTGATCATATCTGATTTCTGAGGACGTAGGTACCATATATGAATATTTGAGCAAACTAACTGCTCACAATGTCTGACCAATTCTGATTCGTAGCTATTGTTCTAAGGGATGTCAAATCGCCACTGAAAACTAGTTTATTCTATGCATCACAGCATGATAACGTTACATTTCTACAACGCCAGATGCAGTGCTTAAAATTTCACATCTTCTTTCCGGTGCTTAAAATTTCATTTTTCTTTTAGGCAATGTTATCAGCCTTTGGACCAAGATCCAACGCCCCAGCTGCACCAGCCGCTGTTCATCTTCTTCCTTAGCTCTCTTCCTCCCCTGAAAGCTATCTATGGTTGAAACGACAATAACAGAAAGCCCCTGCAATCATGAATTTTGCCTGTCAGCTCAATACTCCAAGCATAGAAAATGTTGGATAAATAGGTTCCGCTAATCAAGTAACTAGTAACTGATAATCTTAATCAATAACCAACAGGCCTCAAATAGGAATACAGAACATGAAAGGAATATGCAAACAAAAGCATGATACAACAATGTGCAGTGTTCAAGTAAACAGATAAAAGCAATCTAGCTTTCACTGAGACCTTTTCTGCTCAAAAGCCAAAAAAGGAGAAAGCAACAGCTAATAATTGCAGTTGCAGATATCGAATACACGTCATACTGCTTTCTAGGTGTATCATGCAGATGCCTAAGAATAGCTATAACATTGAACTTCATAATTCCACCTTTTTAGGTAAAAATGCAGAAAATATTTAGAAACTTGTGAACAAAGAACCATCCAGAAGCAGATGCATCAAATTGAGGTGCTTTTAAGGAATAAGCAGTATAAAGCAATATTCCTCAACTTATGGCTTTTCAGATAAAAATGCTTCGTTCGCAGGCAGAGCAGCACACATTTCCATTGTACAGGATTGTTCCAGAAATCTGTGAGAACAATCAGCAGATATATGCAGCAAACAGCAAGGGTATGGGTTTCACATGATAAGGAAAGCAAATGAGCTAAACAGTGTAGTGTTTACACAAGACTAGGCCATTTTAGTTACCTTTGGCAAATCATATATTCGGCACATCCTCAGGGAGCATTGTTTCCTACAAATGAAGAGGAACATTACCCATAAGTACACATGCCTCACAGACAGCCCGTTTTTAGCTTTGATTAACATTACACTTAGCTTACCTCTTCTCTCTTGGAGCATGTTCACCGATTGTGACCCTCACCCTTACACAGGGTACATTTCTTCTTAGATTTATCTGAAACTGACTTCAACTTTTTCTTCAGGGCCCCTCTGCCAGCCACATGTATGGGATCAAAGACATCTGCAGAATCAACATCCAGGGCTTGCGGCAGCATAGGACCAAACCTCTTGCCTCCATTTGGAGGGATCATAGCAGCTTCCTCATGAAGAACGCGTTTCAGCCGCCCATATGCTTCAAGTGATTGAGATGCTACGAAGGATGCCGTTTGACTGATATTGTGTAGCTCATGGTACCTCTATAGGCTATCGGAATAGTCATACATGGCGCTCTTCCTTATAGGAGGAAATCCACGCTTGGCCCCCCTCGTCCACCTTTCCAAAACACAGCAGTCTGGAAGCTTGTGTTCTCCTTGACGACCCAATACAAAGAAGATGTGTGAGCATGGGGTTCCAAGGGACTGTAACTTTAGACAAGAACAAGAAATTTCCTTCAGCTTGCATTCAACAACGCATATCTCACATTTCACATAGTATTGTTTGTCTCCTTTATCAACCCTTCCAACAATATACTCAACAATATCATAGCCATCTACAGTCTCAATCCAATAACACTTGTCGACTGCTTTTACGCTATACTACACATCAGCAAAATAAACACTTGGTGTGAACAAATTCGCAACCTCTTTCTCAATAGTTGAAGCATCTGGTTGTAAGCATGGCTTAGAACTTGCTTGAAAGTCTAGATACGCTTCATTACTGCGCAACTTTGAAAGACAGTGGTCAACGTGCTGTATCAGCTCTAACAGTGTCATTTTCCGATCTAGATTAAACTAAATCCTAGAGTGTAGGCTCTCACTACGCTTGTTGCTCCTTAGTCCTAAGTAGCACTTACCAGCATGATACGCCGCACACCAGATTTCCCTCATCTCATACATCTGGTACAGCCACGAGTCCTTATCTATAACTTTCTCCTTTGCCAAGAATGCTATCCATTTCCTCTCAATCTTTTCTATGGAGCAACGATCATAAAGAAAACCCCTAACCTTATCCTTCAGATCCTGGGTGTGAAGATTACGCGCAATGCACACCTCAATATGCCATACGCATAGCCTATGCGATGAATTCAGCCACACAATACTGATTGCTTTCTGCATAGCATGGTCTCCATCGGTGATCACAGAAACCGGATGCTTCTGAATCATGGCATCACAGAATGACCTAAGCAGCCACACATACGACTTAGTATCCTCGTGAGAAAGAATTCCATAGGCAAAAAGAACCGTGCTTTTATGGTGATTCACCCCAACAAAAGGAACAAGGGTCAGGTTGTATCGATTCGTTTTGCACGTGCCATCAAACACGACGACATCACCAAACGCTCTATAATCCATCTGACATTGAAAGTCACACCAGAGCAATCCCGTCAGGTGCCCTCTCCCATCAGTCTTGTACTGGAAAAAGAAATCAGGATCTCTACGTTTCGATTCTGTCATGTAACTGATGATTGTTCAAGCATCACCACCGGAAAGTGTCTTCGCCTTGTTGCGATGGCAGAAATTGTAAAGGTCCCTTGATGTAAATCCAACCTTATCATACCCACCGTACCGCCTAACCATAATATCCATTATCTGGTGTTTGTGGATCCTAGAAATCTGCAGCTGCACAATCTCTGCTTTCTGATCATCGCTGATTCTTCTATGTGAACACAAAAAGCAAGCAAGGTCTGGTTCCGTCATCGGATGGTTGTGTTCGTCGATGAAATCCTTCACATACCACTGCTCTGTGTTCAGGATCCTGTGCAATCACAAGTTGAGCACGGCATCCACAACTGAGTGATATTCCACTGGCCTCCGCTTCTTGATCTCCCTCCTCACCTCCTTCTCTGCGCGGAAACCTTCACAGCTGCAAACAAACTTCCGAAGGGTCCTCTCATTGTGGCCGTTGTCCCACTCGCAGTATTCCTTTCTCACACTAAATCCTTTCTCATAAGCGTAGTTGTTATAAAACTCAAATCCGTCGTCCCCACTGCCAAACATCTTCATAACAATTTCACTATACTCCAGCAAAGAATCATCATCCGACATTTCCTCCTGAAAATGAAGCTTTCATTAGGATGCACAGGTTTTCATTATTGAAATTCACTTTGCACTTGAAGTTTCAAATTTCAGCAGCCTGCCATGTTCTAAAACAGCAGCCTATGTTTATATGCATTTAGAAACTTGGAACCAGCCAAGGTGTAACAGAAACAAGCTGCACCAAGGTGTAACAGAAACCAGCCAAGGTGCATGAGCAGTGACCTATTATATCAAAAAATAATACAAGACAACCCCGACAAGAGGGAAAGATAATCACATAACTAAAACATCAATAAGCTTCACTAACACCAAGTGAATCCACAACTGGAGGAAAAGCAATAGCTAGTGCTAATTAATTGAACACAAATAGATGAAATAACTCTGCCAATTTGTCAAGGATGCAGAACTTATATCACCAGCAGAACAGTTAACAAGTCTATAGTAGTAGACATATAAACAATAAACTGCTAGTCCTCTAATAAAGTGAGAAACCATGTTAATACTTAGCACAAGTCTCAAGTGTAAATGATTGTGTTGTGTGTTAACTCATTCTTGAATAGTCCCTTGTCATAACAATTTGTGACATGTATACCTAGCCTTGCATACCAAGAGAATAGAAGCAGTGTTGATAGTAACTATTGAAGTCATGAAAAAGAAAGCAAAGAAAGAAGTAGCTAGGCTGAACAATTAATGAAGTAGGCAGGTGCACTGTATTACTGAACAAAGAATGCTCTAGCAGTACTAATTTTGAAGTAAATCATGAAAACTGCTAGAGCATTCTGTGCCTTCCAAACAGGACTGGAAACTGCTGAGTTTTAATCTCCCAAATGTTGGCTCGATAAAATTGAATTCAGATTCAGGTAAAGATCTTCATTCACCGCAATTTCAGTTCCATCGATACATGAAAGTATATTCACTCCCTGCAGATGCACTCTCCAAACCATGAAGTGATTTCTCATGACATCTGTCAAGTGCATTTATATAAAGAACACACTACCAAGTACCAAAAGCGCAGGAAAGAGACAAACGCATTTTTAAGTAAGTATTAGATAATAAACGACACAAAATTTTTACTTGTCAAATCTGAGAGCTTTCTAGGAACACTCAACAAATGATAAAGTAATGAGAACCTGAAGGATGCTGAGCTACTGCCAAAGAAGACTACTCACTTAAAAGGCAAGCAAAAAAACAAAAGGGAAACTAGTAGATTACTCTCTAAACAAAGGCAAAGTGACAACATGTATCACTACTTACAAGAGAGTACATTAAGAAGTAATAGCACAAAGGGCGCCCTCTTAACAATCTACCACCATAGGTCTAACGCATCAAAATCGGTGAATGGATATTGACATGCAGAGAGATCCTCCACTTCTGAATCCAAACCTCAGTTCACAAACCAGGACCACTCAGCTAGACATGGATTCATCAGAAACAGAAAACTATACATAGTAGTCTAATCTACATAATGATT
This sequence comes from Miscanthus floridulus, assembly GCF_019320115.1. Lineage (NCBI taxonomy): Eukaryota > Viridiplantae > Streptophyta > Magnoliopsida > Poales > Poaceae > Miscanthus > Miscanthus floridulus. The sequence goes on along the minus strand of NW_027096784.1, from coordinate 17,786 downwards.
TATCAGAAACAGAAAACTATACATAGTAGTCTAATCTATGTAATGAGCACGAATCAGCAGGCAGACATCGAAAATTGCAAGAACAATATATACCACACTAAAAAATGATAATTGACGATTACTGTACCATCGACCACGGTGGAGAAACCAGAAACGCTCATAGTAGCACAGAAAGAAAACAGAGCATCACAAAATGGAACCTTAAAATATATTCTGAACACCAAAACAGAGTAATGTAATCATGTGATCGGATTACAGGGGAGTTGGTACCTCGAGGCTGGCCTTGGACTGGAGGGCGGCGAGGGCGCGTGGGAATCCGGCGGACTCGACGAAGGCGGCGACAGAGGCGACCACCACGGCCCTCGCGCTGGGGGCGGGGGTACGGCGCGGCTGGGCCGCCGTCGCGACGAGGCTCCGGCGGCGGCTAGAGGGAGGGAGAGAGCAGGGCAGCGGTCGCTAGGGTAAGAGCAGCAGTGCGGGCGATGGCAGGCCGGCGCGGTGCCGTGCGAGGGCGGCGGCGGCGGTGGCGGCTTTGGTGAACGCGACAGCGCGTGCAAGTTGGGGCGTCGGGCGATGCCGAGTGCGAGGGCGAGTCGGGACGACGGCGTCGAGCGCGGATCGGGGAGGGGGTGCGGCGAGTAGTGATAGGCATGTGAAATGACCAACATACCCTTTATGATGATAATTAATATTTTATGGAGGCAATGGGAGGCAACGTGAGACAATTTCAAGTACTGTAAAAGGGCTCTATATATAAAAAGAGTATTTTAAAAGTACAACAGTGCGGCCCTCCTAGAGGACACGGCAACATACAATGTGTTTTTTCGTTCACGAATTGAGATCATCCGGCATGAGTTGCTCTCGCATGCAAGTAGAATGAGTTCGGTTCGCCGTTTTTTCTTAGAAAAGACGCACCCTTCGTAATTGTCTAGCCGTTGTCTTGCGGAATCGCTATGCAGAACATCTTTGTGGCGAAGAGATCCAGCTCACACTACCAACCAAACAAATTAGCTAGGTTTGGTCCCCGGATCGAATGATCCGGCACAGTCATTTTGCAAACCAAACATATTCTGCCCTTAGGGCACCTCAAGCAAGAGGCCATGTCATTAACTGATTTTATAGATGCATCTTAGTATTTTGCTTACGTACAAGATATAAAGAAAAAAGAAAAGAGAGAGAAGAGCTGACTCCTATTTCCATATGCGCTAGTGCTTAGACAGACTCCAATGCGTGCTCATGGACCAAACAGAGAACAAGGACTCTATCAACTCAACCAAATAATGAAATGCAATCATCCCAAACAAACAGTTAGATGATGTGGCAACATATGGGTAAGTTTGCTTAACTACTAAGGGTGCCCTTAATTAGTGCTAATGCTCGCATGTTGTAAGAGGAGTCACCACAACACAAATAGCCAGCTAGTGCGTGCTTGCTCCTTTAGTTTCCCACTTTAACTTCATCATCATCACAGCCCAAACATAATAAGCTTGTAGGAGTACTAATTAAAGCGCTTAATTAGAACCGTTCTTTGCTTGAACCCTCTTTCTTATGTTGGCCCATTTGTTATATAGATTTATATTAATTTATTTACTTTTTTTTTACCTTTTCGAAAACTATATGAAAACTTCGTACGTTCAAACCCATTGATGAGATGACATTTACATATGTTCCTCGATCGCTACATAGCTTTAGGGCCTGTTTGGTTTCCATGGACTAAAGCATTTTGGACTAAAATCTGCACTTTAGTTGGATTAAACAACCAAACACTTGGACTAAAATCCTTTAGTCCTTTAGTCCATAAAACTGGACTAAAATAGACTAAAAGGTGTTGGGGACACCCATGCCTCTCATTTATTGCTCTCTCTCTCTCCACTTTAGTCCATTTTAGTTCAAGAAACCAAACACCACTTTAGTCCACTTTTAGTTCATGGACTAAAGTAGACTAAAACTTTTAGTCCATGGACTAGAGAACCAAACAGGCCCTAATTAGCACCTCGATCAATTTATATATCTCTTTAATTAGTCATTAGCCAATTACCAAAAGAAAGCTAGGCTGCAGCAGGTGTTGCATGTAGTAGCTAGATGTGAACTGGTATTTGTTTTTTTTTCTTTGCGAATTACATAGAACAATGCAGACACTCACAACTTTTGTGTGCACATATATATGCATGCTGTAGCAAACTGAGCGTACAATAATGCTTAGGTTAGTTCTAGTTTTGGAATTGGGTGATTGGATTTTTCTATATTTATTCTAGGAGAAATGACCCTATTGTGCATGTATTATCAATCTCAGAATCTGTCAAATCGGTCTCTCAGATGTGTTCATCGTCGGTTACGTAGTGTGTATGTGTGTATTTATATATAGGAATAAGCGTGTGTAGTGTCTCTTATATATTTTGATAAAAACAAAAGTAAGTGTGTATATATATGTATCAAAAAAAAGTGTATATATATGCATGCTGAGCGCACGCGCATTGCGGCGACTTTACAGTCACAGGTATGGTTAAGAATAGAATGTAGGTCATTCGTCGTCGTGGTTGACTGTGGTAAAGGATGCAGAGAGGTAGCGGCATGCAGTGGAATACACTCTCGACGCATGCATGGTTAATGTTGGCCACTGAGACATGAACTACGGGCTCGCCCTGGAGCTGGAAGAAGAAACAAAAGTGACCTTGTATTTAGTTACTTAATACAAGGTTGGGGTCAAACTATAATTCGTTTGATTTTGTTGACCCCAGATTGCTCGTCTTATTTAAAAAATTTGTGCAAACATAGTAAAATTTAAGTTATTCTTGAAGAACTTTTGTTAATAAAGCAAGCCACAACAAAAGAAGTAATATTTAACACAAATTTTTGAATAAGATGAGTGGTAAAACTTGGGGTCAAAAAAGTCAAACGAATTATAATTTGGAACGGATTTCACTACGTAAAAACGATTTTTAGCAACGCTTCGATTTTTTTGTAGGGGCGGCTGGTGATGGAGCCGCCCCTACAGTGGCATGCTCGAGTGCCCAAACACCAGCCGCCCCTACAAATGGAACAGCAGGGGCGGTTGGTGTTACGAGCCGCCCCTACAAATAGCCCTATATTTATAGCTCCGATTTATAGGGGCGGCTCAATCACCAGCCGCCCCTACAAATGCCCCCATATAAAACAGATGCAGCACCTTCTTTCTCCTCGGGTCACTCACTTCAACCCGTGAAAAAAAGGTGGGGAGGCCTTGGGTCCCTCTCAAAAATTGCTCTACTAAGGGGGGAAGGTTTTGGTCTCAAATCGTTTGGTGGAGAGGTTGTAGAAGGTAAGAAAATACTATTCCATACTTTTTTTTGAAGTTTTAATGGTTGGTTAGTGAGTGATTAGAGTTTTGTTTTTCTCTCTCTTCTATGGTGCTTGAGCTACTTATGAAGCAAATTAGACCCAAGTTTTAAATGTACTAGGTTAAATTAGGGAGGGGAACAAGATCATACCCTTATTTGGTCAATATTTCTTGATTTTAGTGAACAATTAGTTAGTTTTATGCATGTTTCATGTGCATGTGGATCTAGATCTAGGGTTTGGTTTTTTTATTAATTTCATTTTTGTAAATTTATGTTTGATGAAATTGGACTAGGGTTTGTATGAAAGATATTGGGTAAAGTATAATTGTTGCTAATTGTTGTCTTTGAAATTGTTTATTGTAATCAATAAATATGTATTTTAATTATTTATAGATAAATGGGCCATTAATTAATTTTCCTTTACCATGGTGTGTTTGTATGCTTCATGTAATTATATTAGATTTATATTCATATATATCTGAAGTATATACAATTATTCTCAAGTAATTATTAATTTATTTCATTTTTATATATATCTGAATAAGTAGTCCTTTAATGTTTGTTTTGTTGTTGTTGTAAAAGATGGAGTACAAGAACTCTTGGATGTATGGTTCTTAAGGTTCAAGGCAGGTTTCCGTGAAGAGGTGGATAAATTTATTGAAGCCGCAAAGAAGCATGCAACGACATTGAAAGAGAATAATGATACAATTATTTGCCCATGTAAAGATTGCAAGAACCGTATGGCATGAACAGATGTGACTATCATCAGATCACATTTGATTATGCGAGGATTTATTGAGGACTACACAGTGTGGATTCATCATGGTGAAACGGTTATTGTTAACAACGAGGATGAGGAGGAATACGATGATGAAACCATAGAATCCCTGTCCCAATATTCAGAAGAGCTTGATGCACGAATGGATTTTGAGTTTGGCAATGAAGAAGGTGGTGATGCTGGTGGTTGGGATGGTAACGACAAAGGTGGTGCCAATAATGATGGTGGAGCACGTGTCGAGGATGAAGATGATTTGGAGGACATAATTCGAGCACTTGGACCAGAGATTTTACTAAATAGTCCGAAAGGTTTAGAAAATTTGGAAAGGGTGACAAAAGCATCGAAGGAGACTGTGTATGGTGTTGAAAAGGGTTGTCCGACATATTGGATATTGCTACGTTTTGTGCTTGAGCTGCTCATCCTGAAGGCTAAGTACGGCTAGTCAGACTGTAGTTTCAATGATCTATTGCATCTCCTGTCATGGGTGCTGCCACAACTAAACTCAGTTCTCACCAACACATACCAAGCAAAGAAGGTCATAAGTCCATTGACAATAGGGGTTGAAAAAAATCCATGCATGCCCCAACCACTGTATACTTTTTCATGGCGAAACGTTCAAGTCACTGGATAAATGTCCCCGGTGTGGGGCCAGCCGGTACAAGAACAATGACCTTTACGGTGGGGACGAAGCCTCCACGGGGAAAAAGAGGAATAAGAAGGGTACAAAAAAGGTGGTACAAGAATCTCAGCCCCTAGAGGACACTCCATTAGACAATAATGCAAAGCAGAGAAGAATTCCTGCCTTGGTAACATGGTACCTGCTAGTGACCGACCGCTTGAGATGTATCTTCCTAAACCCTAAAGAAGCCACACTCATGACATAGTGGGATGATGAGCGCAAGGTGGATGATGATAAGATTGCACACCCGGCTGATTGTAGTTAGTGGCAAAGGTTTGATGAGAAGCACAAAGAATTCAGCGATGACCTAAGGAATGTACGGTTTGGCTTGAGCACCGCTGGAATGAATCCCTTCAATGAGAGGATGAGCGACCACAGCACATGGCCAGTGATCTTGACCATGTACAACATCCCAACATGGTTGTGTCAGAAGAGAAAGTACCTTCTCCTCACTATTCTTATTTCTAGCCCTAAACAACCAGGCATTGATGTAGATGTGTTCCTCGAGCCTTTGATGCAAGAAATAGAGAGGCTATGGAGGCATGGGGAGCAGATGTATGATGCGTTTCGAAAGGAGGACTTCATATGTAGAGCAATAATATTTGTTACTACCAATTATTATCCCACGCTATTTGCTTTGTGTGGACAGATCAAAGGAAAGACAGGATGCTTGGTTTGCTTGGATGGTACTACATGGGTGTACCTGGATGCATCCAAGAAGATAGTTTACCTAAGGAACCGACGCTTCTTAAAGACAAGTCACAAGTACCATAGCAAATTATTCTTTAGATTTTATGACAACGCCCCAGAGATTGAACCCCCTCCAGAGAGACATCATAATGGAGAACACGTGTATAGAATGGTGAAAAACATACGTGTCGTCTATGGAAAGAAGAATCCAGATGGGACGAATAGAGATAGAAGCACACCTCCTGTCGAAGGAGTACCTTTCAAGAAACAAACGATCTTCTTTTAGTATCTACCTTATTGGCCAGACTTGGAGGTCCCCCATGCCATTGATGCTATGCACGTGCAGAAGAATGTCTTTGAGAGTCTCATTGCTACCTTGATGGACACAGGCAAGTCAAAGGATGGTTTGAAAGCACAAAAAGACATGGTGCAGCTAAACGTGTTGCCACAGCTTCACCCGGTACCTGAGGGGAAAATACACTCTGCCCGCGGCGTGCTTCAACCTAACACCAGACGAGAAGAGAGCTATATGCACTTTCCTGAGGGGGATCAAAGTCCCAACTGGGTTTTCAGCAAATGTGAAGAAGCTAGTGTTGATGAAGGACTTGTCAATAACACACTACAAGGCTCATGATTGCCATGTGATGCTGACAGTGTTTCTACCTATTGCAATCAGGGCTATAAAGCCAGAGTTCTTGAAAATGGCCATCACCCGCATGTGCTACTTCTTTTCGAAGATCTCACAGAAGACGATTGGCAAGCAAGAGCTGAGTGACCTACATGAATTTGTGGTAGAGACATAAAATCAACTAGAGATGTGTTTACCTCCTGCTTTTTTTGATATAATGCCACATCTCATGATTCACATGGTTCATCAGATACAGGCGCTGGGCCCTTGCTACTTGCATGAAATGTGGTCCTACGAGCGGTTCATGTCGGCTCTAAGTTGATACGTGCATAATCGAGCATACCTAGAGGGCTCCATGATAGAGGGTTATAGTACTAAAGAAGTCGTCGAGTGCTGTCAAGAGTACCTAAAAGTATAGAAAGGGATTGGTAAACCCGATTCTCGTCACAAGGGTAGGCTGGCTAGGAAGGGCACCAGTGGTAGAAAAGTGTTCATTGATCATGATTACAAAGAGGTGAGTCGGGCGCATTACAGTGTCTTGCAGAGTACACAACTGATGCAACCATACATTAATGAACACTTGGCTATCATTATGGCGGAGAGAAATAGCCGTTCAGATGATTGGGTCATGAAACAATATAAGCAATGACTAACTACATGGTTGAAGGACCAAAACATACCGCCTGGAGAAACCATAGACTCTATTACCATCAGTAGGTTAGCGGAGGGGCCATCGAGACAAGTGACATCTTGGAATGCTTATGACATCAATGGGTATACGTACTATACCCACGCAAAGGATAGTAAATATGTGAACCAAAACAACGACGTTCGAATAGAGGCTATCGATGGATTGGGGCGAAAGATCCAATACTTTGGCATCATTGAAGAGATATGGGAACTTGACTATTGAAGGGATATAACGGTGGCCCTGTTTCAATGCCGCTGGATCAAACAACACCAACTGAACGAGATCGGATTGAGAGTCCTGGACCTCGAGAACCTAGGCTACCAAGATGACCCTTGGGTGCTCGCTTCACGTGTCGCACAAGTTTTCTATATGTCTAACCCACAAAGTAACCTCCTCCCAAAGAAGAACAAAGCACGTGGTTGCCTCCGGAAAATAGCACATTATTGGAGTTGATGGCGTGGACGATGTTGAAGGTTACAATAACTACGATGAGATGCCGCTATTCACAGACTTTCCTAAAAAGATCAGTGTTGTGGAAAAGAACCTCCCCAAAGACATAATGCCATGGGAACGAAAAGGTGTCAAGGGGAAAGTCGTTACAGCAGACTAGCTAGTTGTTGAACATGTAGTGTTTGTGTAAGTGTGTGTTTGTAAGACTTCATTTATGCATACGCGTGAGACTATATATTTATGTACATGTTTAAGACTACATATTTTTGTATGTATGTGAGACTACATTTTATGCATGTGTGTGAGACTACCATTCTATTGCTACTAAAACTTTATGAAATCACTTAACACTTTATGAAATTAAGAAATGACCAAAATAAAAGTAGGAGATCTTGATGAGTTAAACAACTTTTATATTCATCACCTTTACAACTGAGATCTTGATGAGTTATACAACTTTTATATTCATCAGCTTTACAACTTTTATATTCATCACCTTTAACATTTATACCAAAGTTGTAGATAGTGAGGATTTCAATAACTTTTATGTTCACGACTTTTATTGTTGAAATCATTTAAGGTTTCAAAATCTTGTTTGAAGTTCCAATTATTAAAATTCAAAATTTCAACTGTTCAAATTTGGTCAAATGAAAATATGATCAAAATAAAAGTTGTACATATTGATGAGTTCTACAACTTTGGTACTCATGACTTTTTCATCTGAAATCATTTACTCTTTCAAAATATTGTTTCAAATTGAAATTATTTGAATTTCAAAATTTGAATCGTTCAAACAAAGTCACATGACAAGATGACCAAAATAAAAGTTGTACATGTTGATGAGTTATACAACTTTTATGTTTACAACATTTTCATTTTATTTCATTTAATGTCATAAAATTATAGTCGAAGTTTTAAAATTTAAATTTTTAATTTTTGCTTTTTTGTTTTCTATATTGTTTTGACCAGAATTGTTTATATATATATTTCTTCATATATAGAATAATACAAAATATTATATTTGTGTATATACACAATTTTTTTATATTATTTTGTGTTTTTATGATATAAAAAATATAGAATTTATTATTTAAAAAATAGAAACTATTTGTTGGGGAGGCTAGATCAGGTGGCTGGATTAGGAACCGCCCCTAAAAATGTATTTATAGGGGCGGCTGGATCAGGAACCGCCCCTACAAATCATCCTGTCTATAAAACGGAGGGCGCATGGGTGTCGTCTTCATTTGGGCGCTCTCTTCTCCTTTGACGTCGTCAGGCTGCCCCGCTGACGCCGGCTCGCGCCCCTTCCCCACCGACACCGTCATGCGCCCCTTCCCCGCACCCACGTGCCCCATCTCCGTGCATCTCCCCACACCCGTGCCCCCTCGCCCCCTCCTGTGCCCCCTCCCGTGCACCCGCCCTAGGGTTTCCAGAGGAGCGGCGACGCCGCCGGCGAGCGAGGAACCTTCAGCCTCCAGCGGTCCCGCACCTGGCCCCCGGCGCCCGCCCCCGCGCGCCGACGACGTAGGCTCCCAGCGCCTCGCGCTTGGCCCCCGGCGTCCTGCCCCCGCACGCCGATGACGCATCGGTGGTTGCCGGCCATCTTCAACCTGTGCGCGTCGCCAGCACCTCGTCTCTAGCCTCCACTAGTCCCCACCACATCTCGATCTACAAGGACGGCAGGTGCTCATTTTCCTCACCCTTTCTCTCCCTCTTCTCTATTGCGTGCATACAAGGACGCCACCAGTATTCCTTGTTTTTGTTTGTCTCGACAGTAACCACGACATGTTTGTGATAGCCTACTGTTTTTGATGTATAATTTAAATTTGTTTTAAATCTTTAAGTGATGTAAACCTTTATAAATTAGTCAGAAATAACATGACTCACCATCACTAAAAGGCAGCTTGCATTTGTTGCAATCCCTAGAACTTAGGCTATGTGTTTAGCTGAAACCACATAACTTAAGCTGTGTAAGTGTTTGATGAGAAACTAGATAATCATTTCCAATTTTAGTTTAGCATTGTATGTGTTTACAGTATTGTTTAGCACTGCTCAGCCATTTTAGTTTCGAATACATGCATCTTGGTGCAATCTATCGCGCTTGCTTCTTGTTAAACCTCTCGGTTCATTGTGTCCAGTTAATTGATTGATGCTTGAGAGAGAAAGGAGCGACGCCTGATTTCGCTACCTTAATTTAAATTGGTACATATCTTTATCTTTATATCTAGCTGTTTGGCCGATTAGAAGTGATTGAAAATGTCAAAATCCGCTGCCAATTTATGGTCCAATGCTCCAACTAGTAAGGACTAATAAGGATCTAACTATTCCAAAACAGTGCACCATCATGACTAATAAGTTATAGTCCGTCATGACTAATAGGTTTTTCTTTTTCCTTCACCCTTCAGCATCGCTATCTTTCTGACAACATGATAACCACATCTCCACAAGACCTTGCCAAACACAATGTTCTTTCTTTCTTGCTATCGCTATCTATCCATCAATAAGCTCACAACGGGTCGTGAAGATAACCCTGGCTAACATGCAGCTCAATTCTCATTTCATGCGGTTAGACAATATTGATCTATCCCAACTTCTCATTATTTCTGTTGAGTAGTGTTAGGTTACTGAGTGCTGACATAGTGTATCCGATTTCTCTACTCTACTACTTTCTACTTACTACTTTCTACTTACTCTACTCTACTACTTTCTACTTACTACTACTACTTGCTACTTCTAGCTAGTAACTGTTGGCTGTTGTTGCTTTCTACTTACTACTACTACTACTCCTACTCCTACTAGTACTCCTCCTACTCCTACTACTACTCCTTCTCTGTTTTTTGCTTATATACTGCTGGTGTGTAGTGGCTGTTGCTACTACTACTACTACTTCTACTCCTACTAGTACTCCTCCTGCTCCTACTACTACTCCTTCTCTGTTTTTTTGCTTATATACTGCTAGTGTGTAGTGGTTGTTGTTGTTGCTGCTACTACTACTACTCCTACCACTCCTACTACTACTCCTCCTCCTCCTACTCCTCCTCTTACTACTCCTACTACTCCTATTACTCCTCCATGTACTTGCTACTCCTACTGCTGCTCTTCTTTTAGTGATGCTCCTACTACTACTCCTAAGTGGCTGCTGCTCTTACTCTACTACTATCACTCTACTGCTACACTTACTCTACTCAACTACTTTCTACTTACTACTCCTAAGTGGCTACTTCTAGCTACTAACTACTTTCTACTTACTACTCCTAAGTGGCTGTTGCTTTCAGTGATCCTTGCTTTGTTATGTCCATCCAAATATTTTAATGGTTAGCATAGAGTTAAGTTAATACACTAAACCTGTTGTGTAGAGGTTCAACTTATGAAACTATTAAGTGATCACCTGCAAATTTAATCGAGTAAAGGCTTTTCTTTCTGGTTTGTTGATCTTGCTTAGGCCGACTATGTTTTTTTGTGAAGCTAGAACATGCTTGCTTATATTATTGCTTTGTTGCTGGTTGGCACGAATCAATTTGCTATTGTAGTAGTAGTAGTCTTGCCACTTGCACTTAATCAATTTGCTATTAGTAGTAGTTTTAGACTAGCCACAACATAGTCGGTGCCAAAGAGATTCCCCTGCCAAGTTTCATCGATGCCAACAATCGGATCAGAGATGTAATGTTTGCATCGATGCTGGTAGCACAAGTGGGATCTAATAAGTGAAAGTATTTCCTTTCTTTCTCAAGTGCTGCCCTTGTACAAAAATATCTATTTAATTGCCCAGGCGGCTCAGCATCGAGGCAGGTAACTTTTCTCGAGTAGAAGTTTTTGTAACTTGGCATCGTCCCGCACAATGGTGGGACCCGGTGCTCAAACTCTCTCTCTCACACACACACGTCGTGGGTAGTCGGTCCTTAACTCAGTACAATGAGTTTTATATTGCTCATGAACATTGATACATCTATAATGACTTTATTAATCCTAAGATGTATTACACGGCATAAGACCTGCTAAATTTCTTTTATAGGTAAAGATAAGACTAGCTAAATAGCAAGTGGCAAGACTAATAGCAAATTGATTAAGTGAAAGTGGTAAGACGACGACTACTACTATAATAGCAAGTGGCACCGACTATGCTGTGGCTATTATTAAGTGCAAGTGGCAAGACGACGACGACTACTATACTAAACTACTACTCTACTCTACTCTACTGAACTACTATTACTCTATCTACTCTACTCTCTTCCCTAGCTGCTGGCTGCAGCTCTTAACTACTGGCTGCTACACTTCTCTACTCCTCCTCTACTCTACTCCTCTACTATTACTCTATCTACTATTACTCCTCCTCTACTCTAATCCATTATTTACCACATCTAAGTTACTAGATTTTGATCTGCAGGGGTCTTCCAACCATGTGGCAGCAGTCAGCTGTTTTTTGGGAAGCAGCTACTGCTTTTTTTACACCTTTTCCTCTCTATGTTTGTTAAGCAGTTGTTGCTTTTTTTTGCCAAATCTCCCCTCTCCTCTCCTCTCCTTTGTTTTGCCGATGATGAAATTGTCCAAGTCCATACATTATATGGAATATGAGCTGATGATCAAGAACTTGTGAGGAACTTGGCATCATTAGCAGCCGCCCCTACATTACCTTCTCCTTTCTTCTCTGTTATGATGCCTTGATGCTCCAAGTTCAAGATCAGATGATGATTGACATGTTTCTGAGGCCTCTACCACTGCTACTACTCTTTTTTTATATATAATCTATCATTATAGCACCTACTACTACCACTCTACTGCTAAGTGGCTGCTGCTCTTACTCTACTACTACCACTCTACTGCTACACTTACTCTACTCTACTACTTTGTACTCACTACTACTACTTGCTACTCCTAAGTGGCTGCTGCTCTTACTCTACTACTACCACTCCTTCTCTATTTTTTTGCTTATATATTGCTGGTGTGTAGTGGCTGTTGCTACTACTACTACTACTACTCCTACCACTACTACTAGTACTCCTCCTGCTCCTACTACTACTCCTCTGCTTTTTTTGCTTATATACTGCTGGTGTGTAGTGGCTGTTGCTACTACTACTACTACTACTACTCCTACCACTACTCCTACTAGTACTCCTGCTCCTACTACTACTCCTTCTCTATTTTTTTTCTTATATACTGCTGGTGTGTAGTGGCTGTTGCTGCTGTTGCTACTACTACTACTACTCCTACCACTCCTCCTCCTACTCCTCCTCCTACTACTACTCCTCTTACTACTCCTCTTACTACTCCTATTACTCCTCCCTGTACTTGCTACTCCTACTGTTGCTCTTCTTTCAGTGATGCTCCTACTACTACTCCTAAGTGGCTGCTGCTCTTACTCTACTACTATCACTCTACTGCTACACTTACTCTACTCAGCTACTTTCTACTTACTACTCCTAAGTGGCTACTTCTAGCTACTAACTGTTGGCTGCTGTTGCTTTTTTTGCCAAATCTCCTAGGACTCGCCCAGGACTTGTTGTCTTGTCTTTTGCCATCAGCTACTGCACTTTGTTTGCTAAGCAGCTGTTGGTTTTTTTTGCCAAATCTCCCCTCTCCTTTGTTTTGGCGATGATGAAATTGTCCAAGTCCGTACATTATATGGAATATGAGCTGATGATCAAGAACTTGTGAGGAACTTGGCATCATTAGCAGCCGCCCCTACATTACCTTCTCCTCTCTTCTTTGTTATGATGCCTTGATGCTCTAAGTTCAAGATCAGATGATGATTGACATGTTTCTGAGGCCTCTACCACTGCCATTACTCTTTTTTTGATATATTGTTGTTTTATAGGACTACTTTGGTTTATAGCCCTTTTTGATTTCTTATACCTTCTCACGTACCTAAAGCACACTTTCTTGCATCTATTAGAACAAAGCGCAAAATAATGTCATGGACACTAGACAGTGCAGCCTGATGCCCCGAGCATGATGAGCACCCAACCAATGAGGAGCAAGCACTAGAGGACCAGCTAACTCAGGAGCAGTTCGATAATGAGTTAGAAAAGGATCTAGAAGTGATGCTTACTCAGGAGCAGTGTGACGAGGAGGAAGGGGGAGCAGAAGGAAGAGCAGGAGAGTCTGCTGAAGGCGAAGAAGAAGAGGATGACTCAGAAGAGGGATATGAAAGTCCCAAGGATCCTTTCCCATGTGAAGCCAAAAGGAGGCCAACAGAGGAAGATTTGAACAAGGATTTTGACTCGAACAAGGAGGTAGGGAAAAAGCCTTAGCTTGTAAATTTTGCTAAAGCTTTGGCTGTGTTACCTCTGCTAACACTTTGACCTATCGTATATACAGGTCCCTCCTAAAACTCAGAAAAGATGACGTCAACGTCCGTGACATCTCGCTAGACAAGACGGAGTAGAGGAAAGGAGAGCAGAGGCAACAGCCTCAAAGACGAATCACGATGCCTCTGCTCCACAAACTCAAGACACAACTACGACTACCAAGCCTAAGAGGAAATGAGGGGATAGAAAAGGAAATCTATATCCAGATAAGGCATGCTATGTGATAACGGAGGTCGGGCCAGCAGGGGAGATCCTTGAGCCGAAGGAATTAAGAGGAAAATTCCGTAATGCGATTAGGGCCCTAGTAAGAGATAAATTGAACTCAGCAATCCCTAACTGGAAAGAGGTACTAGAGAACACAAATAATACACTATGGGATAGGCAGCTGAAGGTCAATTTTAGATTTCTAGAGGGTAAGCATGAATTGGTAAAAAAATGCTATCAGGATGATGGGAGAGTCATTCCGATGTTGGAGGTCGGAGCTCAACACGAAGTATATCCAAAAGGGGTTAACTCCCTTCAACGAGTTTGGCAAAATAACTCCTAGTCAATGGGAGGAGCTCGTTGCTCAGAAGACTTCACCAGAGGCATTGGAGCTCAGTGCCCGTAACACCGAGCTGGCGAAGAGGAACAAACACCACCATCATCTAGGCCCTGGTGGCTACTATGCCAAGGAAGAACAGTTTAGGAAGATGGACGAAGAGGCCGAAGCTGCTGGGAATATCGATGTGACGAATTTGAAGGTACGCTCAAGGAACTGGATATATGTGAGGAGTACAAAATCATACGGCAGTAATCTTAAGTTTGATAAGCTAGAGACCCAAGAGGCGGTATCAAGGATACTGAAATATGCTGAAGACAAGGAGAAGGGCTCATTCAATCCTTCTAGAGATGGGGACGAGCTTAGCCTTGGCTTAGGAAACAAGGAGCACATAGGCCGCACCAGGGGCTAGGGAAAAGGATGACTTGGAAGCAAAGATTCGAAGAGAACATGCACATGTACAAGAAACATGGCCGAGACTAGGAGACTAGTCTTGAGCTCCAAGTGAAGGCTCTAGTTACGAAGGCGCTGGAGGAGCAAGGACTGTCTATAGAGCCACAGATATTAGAGACGCCGCTGGGAGAACTGGCATTAGTTGGCAGCCCTCTGAAAGTTCCTAGCAGCCAAGGTTCCACTATAGCCACAACCCCACTCAATCACATACGGGAACCAACTAGTTGCACCTTGGTGTTTCTCAGTGGCCGGCAGAACACTGTGATGGAGGTGGCAATGGGTGTGGCACATCCTCCCAGTGGCTTACACCACAATAATAAGATACCTCCGGACTACACTAGGGTCGAGGTGCATACAGTGAAGCCAGAGTTCATGCAGTGGAGGATAGACTACGCAACTCCTGAGGGGCTAGTGTTACTCAGAGATATTATGGGGCAGTTCATCCTCTGACACAAACATGACATTATATTGACTGCTTCTTCGCCGCCTCCCCCTCTCCCAAATTTGGAGCGAGTTGTTGAGGTCGGGGAGATATTTTCACCGTCTCATGACCCCCACATTCCTAAGATGCCACATTCTTTGCCGCCTCCTAGCGAGCATGTGCCTGATGAGATGCCACAACCTTCTCCAGCTCGTACCGAGCAAGTGCATCATGAGATACCACAGTCTTCTCAACAAGCACAACCGATACATGAACAACGAGTGCCTCCTGAAGAAGCTGCAGCACAAGAAGATGAGAACATGCCTGAATGGGAACTTCAGAAAAAGCATCAAATCACCATAAGGCCAGTTTATGTTCCAATCAAAGATGTCTCATCGGTGTCCAAGTGGTATTCCCATGACCAGTTCAAGCCTGAGAACCAAGTTAAAAAAGTCCCATCACGGGGTTCTTAGGAGGCCGTCACTAGCAAACTCCACCAAATTGCAAAGCAGTATCCAAATGTTGATGCCATCAAATGGTCAAAGGATTGCCCAAAAACATATGAAAGAGGCAAGCCCTTCCTACCAAACCGGGACATCCAGCGCCAACCACTTGGAATGAGAAGGTTCTATGATTGGTACTTGCGTGTTCTCCCAACAAGCATAAATATCATACAAGCATGCTTTCCCACTAGCACATTTGGAAGCCCAGCTGGGAAAATTGTCTTTGACTTCAATGACATGCAAACATGCTTTCACCTGGGAGAAATGGAGATGAATCTAATTCGCACGTGGTGCTTGTAAGTCCTTGTCCTCTCGATATGATATGAATGTAATGTTTGAATTTTGTTATAACTAACCCACGCCATGATTTGTGGAATGCAAGTGCACATTGTCAAACAAATGCCAAGTGTAAAAGTCGGGTATGTGGACCCTGAAGCTATAGCCCAAACAAATTTCAATTACCCTAAATGGTGGACAATTGATGCCAAAAAGCTAGCTGCTGCAAAGACTCTTCAGGAGAAAGAGCACATCCGTACGGTGAAACTAAGGGAAGAGTCCCTTAAGGTTATGACATACAATGCCCTGGCTTTCAAAAATCTCCAACAACACTCTACTATATGGCTACCATACAACTTCGAGTAAGCTCAACTCTATACTTAAAGCTTTGTTCGATATATTTTATTCGATGCAAAAGAGCTTATCTAGTTCTATGATTAAATCCATGCAGCAACCACTAGATTTGTATAGCCGTTGATGTCGAGAGGAGCATAGCATGGGTCTTTGATTCATCAGATAAGGACCCGGCGACATACAAAGACTTCATATCGATTCTCAAGACGTATACATATCGACAATCCTCATTAGCTTATATGTTTGTATACATACTTGTAATGTTCACTTTTGGATACTAACAAGTTGTATTTGCTAAAATAATTCGAGCAGGGCATTTAGGTTCTATGTCACTAATCATCATGGAAGGCATGATCCAGCAAGGAAGGAAAAGCTGGCTATAAAAACAATATGTGCGGTAAGTGTAACTTACTTCTTCAGTACTCTATTACATGGCTGTCAAAAGCATTACTTAACATTTTCATATGCAAAACACACGGTGCCCCAAGCAGAAGCCTAGGAGTGTACATTGTGGATACTATATATGTTCTATAATGAGTAACACCGGTGCCTACAGGAGACACTCCTTAAGGGTAAGTTCGAACCTCTTCACCCGTAGTATAAAAACTTCGTAAATGATATGAAATACTAAACCGAAACTTGTTCTCTTGTAGTGGAGAGAAGATAAAGGAATGAAAAGAGACCCATACAAGGATGACCAACTCTTAGAGCTCGTCAGCGACCTTTGCAACTTCATATTGGACCAGATTATACACGTTAGAGGTGCCTACCATGACCGAGAGTCTGAGTTAGGTATAAATCCTCAGTACCAACACCTTCATGAGACTGACAGACTAGCTCTAGGACGTTGATAACAATGTGTATGGAATTTATATATTTAATGATGGATTGTATATATTCTTGTGAATTGGACTTGTAATTGTAGTTTATAGAATACTCTTGTGCTTGTAATCACGGTTGCGGGGCGTTCGGCAACGCGAACGCTGGTCGCGGGGCATTCGGCAACGCGAACGCGGTTCGGAACGCTGGTCACGGGGCATTCGGCAACACGAACGCGGTTCGGAATGTTGGTCGCGGGGCGTTCGGCAACGCGAACGCGGTTCGGAACGTTGGTCGTGGGACGTTCGGCAACGCGATTTTGAATTGTAAATTTGATTTTTTTACGGGAAAACGTACTGTAGGGGCGGTTCTAGATTGAACCGCCCCTACAAATACCTGTTTACAAATCTATTTGTAGGGGCGGCTGGTAATACGAGCCGCCTCTACAAATCGATTTGTAGGGGCGGCCTGGGAACCGCCCCTACAAATGCATGATTTGTAGAGACCCTTGCGTAGGGGCGGCTGGGCAAACCGCCCCTACAAAGGGTTACCAGCCGCTCCTAGAAATGCTTTTTGTAGTAGTGTTTAGTACTATTAGGGATGAAAACGGATTGGATACGGACGGATATCACTGATATTACATTTGTTTTCATATTTCTGGTCGGTTTCGGATTCGAATACAGATAGTGTCAGCTATGCCGGATAGGATACGATTCGATGTCGGCATCATAAATATGCGATTTGAGTTTTCAGATACGGATACGGTATCGGATGTTGAATATCCAGACTCAGATACGGACATATCTAAACCCCTCTAAACGGAATCGGTCTCGAATACGATCGGAAAATATCCGTACCGTTTTCATCTATAAGTACTATAT
>NW_027096783.1:16500-40000 GCF_019320115.1 Miscanthus floridulus | reverse complement strand
AGGTGTGGGCGGACATCTCTATGGACTTCGTCGATGGCCTTCCCAAGGTGCATGGCAAATCGGTCATCCTAACGGTGGTTGATCGGTTTTCCAAGTACGCGCACTTCATCGCCCTCAGCCACCCCTACACGGCTGCGTCGGTGGCGCGTGCCTTCTTCGATGGCATTGTGCGCCTCCACGGCTTCCCCACCTCCATCGTCAGCGACCGTGACCCCGTCTTCACCAGCAATTTGTGGCGTGATCTCTTTAAGCTTGCAGGTGTGAAGCAGCGCTTGAGTACGGCATTCCATCCACAGACGGATGGGCAGTCCGAGGTGGTCAACCGGATCATCGTGATGTACCTGCGCTGCGTCACTGGGGATCGTCCTCGCTCCTGGGTCGACTGGCTTTCTTGGGCGGAGTACTGCTACAACACGTCCTTCCAGACGGCGCTCCGGGCAACGCCGTTCGAAGTGGTCTATGGCCGCCCCCACCGCCCCTACTTCCGCTCCACCATGGGGCGGCTCAGACTCAGGCGGCTGACACTATGCTTCGCGATCGCGACGCGTTCCTGGAGGAGGTCCGGGAGCGTCTCCTTCAGGCACAGCAGTACGCCAAGCGGTACTATGACGAGCATCATCGCGACGTGTCCTTCGCGGTGGGCGACTGGGTGCTTCTGCGCCTCCTCCACCGTCCTATGCAGGTCCTCGTCGCGCACTCGAAGGGCAAGCTCCGGCCACGCTACGCTGGGCCGTTCATGGTGCTCGAGCGCATCGGGCCGGTGGCCTACCGTCTACAACTTCCGGCCGGCGCTCGCCTTCATGACGTCTTCCATGTCAGTCAGCTGAAGGCTTACACGGGAGCTCCCCCGGCTGCTCCAGTTCCTCTTCCGCCGGTGCAGGATGGCCGCCTTCTTCCAGCGCCTGAGCGGGTGCTGCGCGCTCAACTCCGTCGCGGCGAGTGGCGCGTTCTTGTCCAGTGGCAGGGGCTTCCGGTGGATGATGCGACATGGGAGCCGCTGGCAGAATTCAAGGAGCAGTATCCTGAGGTCCAGCTCGAGGACGAGCTGTTTGACGAGGCGGGGAGAGATGTTATGACCGGTATACAGTACAAGAGGCGCAACCGGTCCAATAGTGGCTGAATAGGCCCGTCTAGTTATTTTTTGAGTGAATTAATATTTACCTATTAGCTTGAGGGTTATTTCGCGAAAGGATATTTTAGAGTATAAATTCTTGTAATTGGGATTATTGAGAATTAAGCAGAAACAATCTTAATTGTTTCCGGCTTCCTTTGGGAGCCGGGATTTGCCCTAGCCGCCGCCTGTTCATCTTCTCCACGCCTGCAACCTCGCGACGGCGCCCAGCCGCCGGCAGCGAGGCCCCAAGCCTGCTCCTCCTCCCTCACACCCATACAAGCTACGCAACGTTGCTGGTAGGATCAGGAATCCTATCACTGGCGGTAACAGTGTCTCTGTTCTAACTACTTATGCAATAATCATGTTTCTGTTGATGGGAGCAAACATGATTAAATCCAAACTTTTCTGATTCATGCTAAAATTATATTAAAAATAAATTATTATCTGCCACTCCAATTTTCGTTTTTTTTCTGTCTGATATCCTGATTTCAACAGTGCAAAAGTATTCCATAACTAATCTAATAGATTTTGTAAACAGGCTATCTTAGTTTCCTGTTCCTCTGTACCTTGAGCATATGAAGTCATGCATTTTGACATGTTTCCCCTAAATTTTCAGATTGGCCGTCTGCATTGCCTACTTCCCTGGTGGGAGGATGCTACAGTAGATTTTATGATTAGAGGGGGTTATAATGTCATAGACCAAATAAAACAGGTTCTTTTCTTTAAACACCCTGCTTATGAATTTTCACTGTTCAAGGATGTTAAAGTTTCTAATTTTTGTAGTTCATCCGCCCCCTCTGTGCATTGATGATATTGTGACAACTATCAGTCACTAGTCTCAACAATGACAGTTGTCTTTGACAACGCTGCAACACGGCAAAAATAGTCTTGAGATGATAACTACTGCTGTTATATATGACAACACCCTAATGCTAAAATACATTTTCTCTGCATGTTAATAATTAGGTACTAAGATACAAGTAAAACCAAGAACAATACCATAGCATGAGGAAGGATGGCTTCCATAGTTTCTTTGATGCTAGTTATGATCATTTAACTTTTTCTTTAGCTCTCAGGGTTGCTTCCTTTTATCCCGGATATATTTTTGTTCTTTTTTTTAGAAAGGAGTTTCCTTTGCTTTTAAGAAAGTGATAAGAGTAACAAAGTACAGCTGGGACCAGCCTACAAGAAAGCATCCAAAAGGCAAAGCAATCTTCTAGCCTATGTACAATTAGAGTTCACTAATAATAAATGACTAAATTTGGGGGTTTGAAGTTTTTCATCCAGCCGTAGATGATCTCCATGATCTTGCCAGTTCCTTCCTTGTCCTTTGGTTTGATCAGGAATTCAGGATAGACCACTTCTGCAAAAAATGATAAAGTTGAAAATATCACGTCAGAAGGTTTGCTTGGGAAAACCTTTTCGATTACCATCTTGTTGTGTCTGGTCCATATGGCTCAGGCGAGACCTGTAAACAGAAACATAGATGTTTGAGGGGTGTGTAGTCTGACATTTATCCAACTTCCCATGAAGTCCAATCTAGAGATCGGATGGGAGGTTCAGTTAAAGACCTCCCTCAGGATGCACCATGCAAGACTTGTTATAGGGCAGGTGATGAAAATCTGGTCAATGTTCTCTTGTTTGCCGTACAAACAACACTTTTCACTAACTTTCCAGCCTCTCTTCTTCAAAACTTTTGCTGCCTGTAGCTTGTTATTGAAAAGCTGCCACAGGAATACTTTAATCTTCATGGGTACCTTGCTCTTCCATATGTCGTTGAGGCTTTTATTTGTGCAATTCCCCTCTGATATGGTCCTGTACCCATCTGGTCGAGAAGCATTTTGTTTTTCTGTGCCCCTAGGAATCATTCTCCTCACTATCATCTTCCATTACAACTTCTTCCAATTGGGTCATTAATTGTTGCCATGAGTGGAGTTCACCGTAAGTCAGGGATCTTCTGAAATCGATACATTATTCATCTTTAGACCAATATTCAGCCACTGTGGCCGAAGGGCTCTCCGCTATCCGATAGAGTTCAGGGTACTTCTTCTGTAGCACTGGCAGAGCCTAGTAGAGTCCATACTGGGTCTCGGCTCCCCCCTCCCACACACTGGCTAAGAAAGATTAATTAAGGTTTAACTGCGCATGTAATGGCCCATCTCTCTCCAGCGAGTAGCACTAGCTGACCAAAACTGCAATTAATCTAGTAATAAAGCTAATTTTATCATATTGTCTATGGGCAATTCCCCCTCCCCCTTGATTACGAGTCAGGCTCCGCCACTGTTCTGTTGAGGTGTATCTCCCAACCATACAACCTGCCAGAAGTAAGTTTTGCAGCCATTCTTCACCTTGAAGATGCCCCCCCATTTGAATAAGTGCTTAACTTTATGTAGCCCCTGCCAAAATTGCGATGTGCCTTTGTGTTTAGAATTGAATAAGTTCCCATCTGGCATATATTTAGCGTGCTGAATTTTATAGCATGTGTCCTCAGAGCCCTGCATAATTTTCCAAATCCATTTAACTAGTAAACACCCATTTAACTAGTACTTTTGTGTTGATTATCCCTAGACCTCCTTGGTCTTTTGGTCTTGTCATCATTTCCCACCTGGCCATGTGGTACTTGTGTTTTTCCTCAGCTCCTTGCCAGAAAATGTTTGCTCTTATCGAGTCCACCTTACTGTGTGCCCCATCAGTTAACCTGTAGAAGCCCATGGTATACTGCTTAAACAAGTATAGGTAAGAATTAGTCTCCCTCCCAAGGTTATGATTTTACCCTTGCATGGGTCTAACCTTTTACTCATTTTACTGAAAACTTCTGAGAAAGCTGATAAGGGCAAGTGTACATCTGATAAGATTTATTTTTGTTCTCTGTGTAAGGGCTTTCAACTCCTTCCTTGTCATTAACCAAACCTATTGGGTGAGAAAATGCAGTACCTTGAATATTTCATATTCTTAGTGAAAACCCCAATAGGTTGTTGGACTGTTGTTTCGGCATACTCTTGCCAAGATTACAGAGAAGGGATGCTGCGTGCTGCATCATAGCTTTATAGTACACCATATATTACTGTCTTTTTTTCGAAAGCGTGCATTAGCACGTGCTTCATTAAGAGAAGTGGGAAAGTTTACAACCTCTGAAGGGAGTCACGGCGAGGAGCCGTACACGTCTTGGAGACAACACAAAGGAATAAACATAGGAACAAGAGAAGAGAAGAAAGAAAAGCGACTGCCCTCAACACCAAAGACCTACAACTGAGCCTGCAATAAAAATAACACGCAAGGGTTGCCTAAAGATAGACAAAGTCGTGGTGGCAAAGCATCCACCCTGATAAGACATAGGAGCATCCAGCAGCTACAGCGGCAAAGCATCCGCAAACGAAGATCAAGCGACCCTGGCGGCAAAGCATCCGCCAAGAAGAGGGTCCACACGCTCTCGGCAGCAAAGCATCTACCAGAGAGGGGACCCAAGAGCCAACGGCGGCAAAGCATCCGCCAAGAGTTCCGCCGACGACCAAGCATCCGCCGGGGAAGAAGCGACCCCCTACTGCAAAGAATCCACAGAGGGGAGCGGCCATGACACTCTCAGCACCAAATTCCCGAGAGGAGACCAACGACAACGACGGCAAAGCATCTGTCAGATAAGCAAGACGACGACGACAAGGTCAAGAGCTGCAGGACAGACCCAAGCGAGTAGAATGAAGGCACACACAGGCACAGCGAGGAACTCCACTAGGAGTGAACGACAGGAGCCACAAAAGACGGCGACCACACGGGGGACAAGCGACGGGCCGTAGGGGATTCTTCAGCGACGCCTTCCGGAAGGAGGTGGCACCCAAGGGAACGATCCTAGATGCCATCGTCGCTGGCCTTAGAGGGTTCTAAGGCGGGGCTTTCGCCCAGAATCCGGTGAAGTTGGCGTGGAAGCACGAGGTTCAGAAGCGACGCCTCCAAGGAGGTATGTGGCGCCAAGGCGTCACCGTCGTCCGCCCGGCTGAAACCGGGCTGAGCTTTCGCCCACAACCCGTGCAACTACCGCCGGTTCACCCTGAGCCCCGCCGTACCAGCCCCCAATGCGCCGACCATCCATGTGGCTCCGCGGACTGGATGGACCGACCGGGGCCAGAGCCATGGCCGGCAGACCTGACCGGGATATTTAACTTTTTACCATCATAATGGATGGCCACTCCTCATATAGCAGGTTTAGAATTGGCGCTACGATTTTAGCAGTTGAGAGAGAAAAACGATACATTTTTACCACAATTGCTGGCGTGGCACGCCACCTCAGCTGGCCAGCGTGGCAGGCGAAGGGAAAATGACCGCCCCTGCCCCTGCCCTCTCTATCCCTCCCCACGCGTGGCCCGGCCCACTCTAGCTCGCCCTTCCGCTCCTCCTTTCTTCTTCCTCCCGCTCTGCTCGCCGACGCCGCCACCCAACGCCGCCGCACACCCCGCCGCGCCCAACGCCGCCCCCACCGCGAGCGGGGCATCTTCGCGGCCTCGGCCATGCTCTTCTTCGCCTACATCGGCTTCAACGCCGTGAGCACCATGGCGGAGGAGATGAGGAACCCCGCCAGGGACATCCCCGTGGGGCTCGTCGGCGCCATGACGCTCACCACCGCCGTCTACTGCCTCCTGGCGCTGGTGCTCTGCCTCATGCAGCCCTACAACGAGATCGACGCCGACCCGCCCTTCAGCGTCGCCATCACCGCCGTCGGCATGGACTGGGCCAAGTACATCGTGGCGTTCGGCGCGCTCAAGGGCATGACCACCGTGCTCCTCGTCGGCGCCGTCGGGCAGGCCAGGTACCTGACCCACATCGCGCGGACGCACATGGCGCCGCCGTGCCTCGCGCAGGTGCACCCGAGGTTCGGCACCCCGGTCTACGGCACCGTCGTCATGATGGTCGCCACCGCCGTCATCGCACTCTTCACTAACCTCGGCATCCTCTCCAACCTGCTCTCCATCTCCACGCTCTTCATCTTCACGCTCGTCGCCATGGCCCTGCTCGTCCGCCGCTACTACGTCGCCGGCGAGATCGCGGCTTCGGACCAGAACAGGCTGGTGGCCTGCCTCGCCGTCATCGTCGCCTCATCCACCGCCACCGCCGCGTACTGGGGGATGACGAGCTCCGGCGGCAGCGGGTGGGTGGCGTACGTGGTCACGGTCGCCGCGTGGCTCGCCGCCACGGCGTACCTGCATTGGGGCGTGCCCAAGGCGCGCGCGCCCAAGATGTGGGGGGTGCCGCTCGTGCCGTGGCTGCCGTCCGCGTCCATCTTCATCAACATCTTCCTGCTGGGATCCATCGACGGCGCGTCCTTCATGCGGTTCTTGATCTGGACGGCGGCGCTGCTCGCCTACTACTTCTTCGTCGGGCTGCACGCCTCCTACGACATGGCCAAGGTGCTCGGGGAGGACATTGCTCGCGGTGGGGGCGGCGTTGGGCGCGGCGGGGTGTGCGGTGGCGTTGGGTGGCCGCGTCGGCGAGTAGAGCGGGAGGAAGAAGAAAGGAGGAGCGGAAGGGCGAGCTGGAGTGGGCCGGGCCGCGCGTGGGGAGGGATAGAGAGGGCAGGGGCAGGGGCGGTCATTTTCCCTTCGCCTGCCACGCTGGCCAGCTGAGGTGGCGTGCCACGCCAGCAATTGTGGTAAAAATGTATCGTTTCTCTCTCTCAGTTGCTAAAATCGTAGCGCCAATTCTAAACCTGCTATCCGAGGAGTAGCCATCTGTTATGATGGTAAAAAGTTAAATATCCCGACCTGACCCCACGCGAGTCGGGATATTTAACTTTTTACCATTATTACCAATGGCGACTCCTGAGATAGCATCTTTAGGTTTGGCGCTACGTTTTTAGCATCGGAGAGAGAAAAACGATACACATTTACTACTTTTGCTCGCGTGGCACGCCAGGTCCGCTGTCCAGCTCGGATCCGAGTCAGCAGGCCGATGTAAAATGACCGCCCTAGCCCCTGTGATCCGCGTACGCACCGTGTCGTCTCCGCGGACGCCGTCTTCCTCGAGCACGTGAAACAGGGCTGCCGAAGATATTATCCACGAACCGCCTCTGTCCGTCGTCGTCTTCTGCGGTCGATCTCATCCGCTCCGAGATTTCTGTCGACAGCTCAACCATGGCTGCCGGCAACACTCCCTTGGCCGCCAAGATATTTCCCCGCCGAACCGACCTACTCCGGCTATAAATAGGCCGGCCATAGTCGCTGTCGAGGATCATCGGAGGAAAGGAAAAGAAGAAGGTCGGAGGTTCGAGCTCAAGCCGGCGCCCGACGTGGCCGGAGCCGCTCCCGAGCTCTCCGCACCAAGGTCGTCGCGCAGGAGCCCCGCTACCCAGCCAGCTCCGCCCGAGGCCGAGCACCGCCGCGCTCGTGCTTGCTGCCGACTCCGCTCGGCCGCTGCCGTCGCAGTACCGAGCCGCCGAGGCCGCCGCCGGACGCCGTCGCGCTGCCCTGCTCCCTCCTCCCCATCCTCTGCTCCACGCTCCCTCTCTCTCTCCCTCCATCCCTCCTCTTCCTTCTTCTCTCTGCTCTGTTCCTGCCGACCTCGCCGCGACTCCACCAAGCAGCGCCGCCGCCCAGACGGCCCTGCACCTCTGCCGCCGCCCGGTGCCCTGCTCCACCGGTGCCCTTCTTCCCTGCTTCCCCCTTCTCTCTCCCTCCCTTCTCTCTCTTTCTCTCCCCTCTCTCGCTCTCTCTGTTTCTTTCCCTCTCTCTTCCGAGGCGCAGCAAATGGATGGGAATGGATGAGGACGCCGACCGAGTCCTTCAAGGCTGCTGGTGGCCACGTTGCTTCATCCAATAGGAGCATGCCATGTCACTACGGTGGGACCCGGATGCAAGTGGCTTGAACCCCTCTTTCAGGCTTGGCTCACGTGAACCACTCTCAGCAACGCGACTTCACAGAACGGCGCACGAGCGAGTCCACCGATC
Organism: Miscanthus floridulus; assembly: GCF_019320115.1. Classification (NCBI taxonomy): domain Eukaryota; kingdom Viridiplantae; phylum Streptophyta; class Magnoliopsida; order Poales; family Poaceae; genus Miscanthus; species Miscanthus floridulus. Next base: position 31,954 of record NW_027096783.1, on the reverse strand, counting down.
GGCTCACAAGCACAGTACCTGGCTCGGGGTAATACAGACGCCAGGGCTAGGGCGGTCATTTTACATCGGTCTACTGACTCGGATCCGAGCTGGACAGCGGACCTGGCGTGCCACGCGAGCAAAAGTGGCAAATATGTATCGTTTTTCTCTCTCCGATGCTAAAAACGTAGCGTCAAACCTAAAGATGCTGTGACAGCCACGGCGCTGACGCCGGCATCGAGCGCGGCCCTGGACGGCCGCGTCCACCGGCGCCCCACCCTGCGCGGAACGAGAGTCCCCGGAGGCCGCCCATGCCAAGCACCCCGCTGGACGGCAACAGCAGGCGCCGGAACCGCGCCACAGGAGCAGCAGGCGCCGGATCCGCACACGGGGGGCCCAGACCGCCGCCTGGCCGGCCGCACCAACTCGCCGGAGGAGCCGCCGCCCATGCCCGACTGCCCGGCCCAAGCCGCCGCACTGAGGAGGAAGCCAGATCCGGTCCAGAGGGACCCAGATTCGGGCCGCCGGCCGGCGAGCCCGACGGATGCCGAAGGCCCCCGCGACGCGAGCCCTGCACCACACGGACACGAGCAGGAGCGCACAACCGGGGCGGAGAAGGTCGGGGAGAGCAGATTCGGCGTCGATGCGCACCCCACCGCCGTCCTAGGGGCGCCGCCGGCCTAGGGGTCCTCCAGCCGAGGTGGAGCATGGGGAGGGCGCGGAGGAGGTCGGGGAGAGCAGATCCGGCGTCGATGCGCACCCCACCGCCGTCCTAGGGGTCCGCCGGCCGAGGTGGAGCATGGGGAGGGCGTCGGTGTGGGGAGGGGAGGGGAGGAAGCGGGAGAGAGGGAGAGGGAGCACGGCAGGCCGCCTTTTTGAGCGCCCACCGCTGGCCGCCGCTGCCGTTCGCCGGATGGAGCGGCGGCGGCGGCCGGAAGGTGGCCGGGAAGGCCCTCGCGGCGGCGGCGGCTGGGTGCCCCCCGAGTCGCCTCAGAGAGACGACACGGAGTACATGATACCATATATTACTGTCACCGGAATGACTAACACAGATGCTCCGACCTTTCTGGATCAAAGTCAGGCATGAAAATAATTGAAATTTGTTCAGTAGAAGATACATTACTAATGATGTTCCTATTTTTCTTTACAGGTGAAGCATGAATGTCTGATCATGTGGGGAGAGGATGATGGAATAATAAGCAGCAAACTAGCATATGTAAGTTGAGATGTGATTTGTGGGGTGGGTTACTAAAACTTTTTTTTTTTTGATGAAAGGGTTACTAAAACATTCGGAGCACAATTTCAAGTGCTATTGCTATTTAAACAGCGAGGAAAGCTAATGCCGTGTCAACATAATAACAGCATAAAGTAGCATCAGTGTGTGCCCTACCAGATATTATGCTCATGCTATTCTTGCGTCACTCTGCAGAGGTTGCATCAGGAACTCCCAGATGCAATTCTGAGGCAGGTCCGGCAGTGTGGTCATATTCCTCATGTCGAAAAGCCAAGGGAGGCGGTAAAACATGTTCTTGAATTCCTTGCAAGAAACACGCCAAACAAGTCGGATCAGTCTCCTTCCGAACCGTCAGTACTTGTGTAAGCTACCATGACTATCCAGCTGGATTCTTTGCTCTTTGTGCATTCAATCATGAATACCATTGTACTGATTTATCGCTCAATGTTCATGCCCCAAAATGGTACAGGAACCGCTGAACAGATTACAGATCCTTGAGGGTAGGCTGTACAAAGTGAAATGTGCCCATGGATGATGGATACTGATAGTCTGATACGCTCGCTATGCTCAGCCAAGCTGCTGCTGAAGGCTGAAGCTGAACTCGGCGATGTTTCGCCGTAAGGTTACCTGTCTGCCTGCCTCAGCACCGGTGAACTGGTGCCAAGCCTTCCTGTGGAGTTGGGACGAAGTGACACTAGAAGATGGAGCGCGTGTCCCTGCCCCTTGTGGTATATCAGCTGCTGTTTTCTAAGCTAAGCTCGTTGGTCAGTTTCAGTTAGGACTAACTGTACTCTACGGTAGCACTGCAATGCAAAGACGCAGTGGATTGGAGCAAGATGATTTCGGCCGTTGCCAGTACTGTATACAACAGTACCATGTAAAATTATTCTTCTCTGTGCTCCGCACCACTACACCTGCAGTTGCTGTCTGCCTGGTTCCTCGCGCCGTACCCGCAACGGCGTGCAGTGATCGTCCGAGAAATTCGCTGCGATTTGCAGCCAGCGATTAGGCCAATCCACCACTCGGTCTCGATTTCCAGCCTTTTGAATCGGACCACCGCACGTACAGACGTCAAAGCTGAGGTTATGGCGGATTGGCTGTTTGGTTTGAGGCCATTGGGCCGAGAAGCTCCCGCTTATGGTGACTGTTGAGATTCGGCCCATATGCATGTAAGAGCGAGTCCAGCCCATGGATTTACGTACGTATATAGAACGTGACACAGGGTGGTCCAAAATAATCTGAAAAACTACTACGTACTACGTCCCAACTTTCTCGAGAAATTCTTCCCAACAATCGTCAGTTGCGTCTCCGTGGATCGGGTTTCGTAATTAATCAAGTAATGTCGTTGACCACTACCTGCTGTTAGTACTTATTGCACTATAATTAAGTTTTCCACTTGTATCTCAGTTCATGTGCTGCAGAACTTTGTTATTTCTCGATTTCGTCGTCTTGTGATAAGTTCATGTGCACTGTCCTGATTTTCTTTTTTCTCGAAACGGCTGAAGCCAGAAGCTTGTCGTTTGCTAGAATTAATCAGAAATACGCGCGAGACACTAGAACGAAATTAAATGGATGGTCAGGTTGCTGCTACACACTGCCATGAAAAAAAGATAAACTCAGCTAGCTCGATCAGCAGCTGCCGTCCGAGCTCATACTACGAAGTAGTTGAACGCGTTTGGCCGCACGAAGAAGATGGTGAGAAGATGCAGTGGCCGGCGCCGGCCGATCGAGAGGCACCGGCCTGTTCTTCCGGCCGGGTCCGGATCGAACCAGTTCACCTAAACTTCTAGGGGAACTAATGCAAGCCGGCGCAGTAAGACGCGTGGAGAGTTGAGTTCTCTCTTCGCAAACCGGCGGCCACTGGCAGATTAAGAAGCGTTTTCAGTCCTTCCAGTCAAAACAGTGACGTTTTGGGTAACCTTGTTTTCAGATTTGGACCATCGTCATGACTTTTTGAATATCTTGACTAGATCAAACTTTTCAAAAGGAAATAATTAGAGTTGTTTTTGAAAAGCAGTTCTACTATAAGACAAGACTTTTAAGAACGCACGGTGCATCCATGACTTCTATAATATCAGGTCGTCGTCTAGCTTGCCTTGTCGTTGCGTGGTACAAAATCCCTTCTTTTTTTCCAGGTACGCAAAGTCAGATAATTCGATGCTAACCTGCTCATTCTAAATGAAATAGTGGATCATAAGTTCATCGGTACAGACAAATTCGATGATAGGCTTGTCATCTTTTTCTTCACGTGAGGTGTTCTGTGTTGACCCTACGGACAAATTGACAGGCACACTTGCTAATTTGCTATTGACAGGCACCATTCAGTGCGCCCGCGCGCCAACATTAATTCTCTACGTAACCACGCAAGGTCGCGATAATATATATATATATATATATATATATTCTATTTAGAACTATTGTTCTACAGCTGGCCATAGAATAACTTATTATGTGGCCACTTTAAGTTACGATAGTTACTATGCTAATTTACGATACTACAATAACTCTTTACTAAGTGGTTTACTATAACATTATGGTAAATATCATCGTGAGTTGTAGTAACACGAGTATCGTAAATGCATATTCATGTTATCGTAAATTGGTACAGATATTATCGTAAATCAAGGTGGCTATAGAATAAGTTATTCTATGGTTAGCTGCAGAATAACCTTACCTTTTTTCTATTTCCTGATTTGTCCACTATGTCTTTATATAGATACACCCTGTTCACTTGATCGTATCAGCCAAGCTTATCAGCCATGATACAGTATTTTTTTCTCACAATAAAACTGCATCAGTCGGCTTATAAGCCACAGAAACAATCAAACGAACAGAGCGATAGTCTAATTCATTTGCAGGGGCGGAGCCTGGAAGTTTTTCATTTTGCCCGCATGATGTCCGGTGGTTTGATCAAGTTAAGAGAGGCCTAGTATACTAGTATATATTGTCCATATATATATATATATATATATATATATATATATATATATATATATATATATATATATATATATATATATATATATACATATACATATATATACATATAATATGAGGAGCCATAGGAGGCAAGTCCATTTAAGTATTGGTGTTTCTGTATGTGTGATGAACTTAAGCATGTAGTTGAACCTATACATTTGTGTTGAACTTATGTATTTATGATGAACCTATGTATTTCAGTTGAATGATTTGGCTTGTGATGATGTTTGATTGCTTTGTGATGATTTGTGATTGCTGTGTGATTGAATTGTGATTGCTGTGTGGTTGCTGTTTGTCAGTGATTGATTCGGTTTTCATTGGTGTGTTCAGGTTGATGATGGTAATGGCGAACATGGTTCTAAGGATGATTCATAGGACAGCAATGATTCATCTTCATCAAGTGATGATTCATCTTCAGCTGATTCTGACGAGGAGGATGCAGCGGTGGAGTATTATATGAGAGCCCAAAAGAGGAGGCGACAACTGCTCGTTGCTGCTTGCACTCTAGGTATGTATCATCATGAGCTTCACATGAACAGAACTGAACGTAGAGTGGCGGCAGAATCTGGTTACCAATGGGTCACAAGAACCTTAGACCATAGGACACAATACTACAGAATGTTTAGGATGAGGAAACAGTGCTTTGACAAGCTTTATGGTGTGCTCTAGAGTTCATATGGATTGAAGTCCACATGTAAGATGACATCAATTGAAGCTTTAGGGATGTTCTCGTGGATGTGTGCATCACAACAATCAGATAGGTAAGCTGACAACCGGTTCACACGTTCATTATGCACAGTTAGTAGGAAGTTTGATAAGGTGTTGGCTTGTTTGTGCAAACTAGCAGCTGATATAATTAGGCCAAAAGACTCTGGATTTAGAGCTGTGCATGAGAGGTTGCAGTCCCCTAGGTTTGCTTCTTTCTTTGATAAGTGCATTGGAGCACTAGATGGAACACATGTGAAGGTAGTGGTGCCAACAAATCAGGTAGTACCTCATATGGGAAGGCATGGGTACACTAGTCAGAATGTGTTGGCCCTTTGTGATTTTGATATGAGATTCACATTTGCTGTTGCGGGATGGCCTGGATCGGTTCATGATATGCGGGTATTCAAAGATGCAATTGACAAGTATGGCGATAGGTTTCCACATCCACCTAAAGGTATTGATTTGTCATATCATCTCTTGTTTCGTCTAGATGGTCTTACTTTGCAATTGGCTTACAAGAAATTGCAACTGTATAGGGAAGTTCTATCTTGTCGACTCGGGTTACCCAAACCGACCGAGATATCTTGCACCCTTCAAGGGTACAAAGTATCATGTCAGGGAGTATCAACAAGGACCCGCCCCAAGAAGTAGAAAAGAGCTCTACAATTATGCACATTCTTCACTTCGAAATGTCATCGAGCGGTCATTTGGAGTCTTGAAGATGAAGTGGAGAATTTTGTTAGACTTACCGAGTTATCCAATGCCAAAGCAAAATAATTCTCGCGTGCATGGCCCTTCATAATTTCGTAAGAGAGAATGATAAAAAGGATAGGGACTTTGAGAGGTGTGATGAAGGTGAAAACTACAATCCACTGGAAGAACCATCGTCTAGTCAAGGTAATGGAGCTAGTACTACTCATGGCGATGAAGATCAAAGTATGAATCGGTTTCGGGATTGGATAGCTGATGGTTTGTATGCTAGGAGGTAGTTTTGATGATTTGTAATAATGAAGATTGTAAAACTGCATGAACACTGTTTTGAATAAAATGAAATTTGGTGATTTTTAACCTGGCCAGCAGCGTGGCCAGTGAGCGACGCACCAGCGCGGGAGTAGCCAGCGCGGGAGTGAGCAGAGATGGACGCATTGATTAGGGGCTCTTTGGACATTGTTCAGGTGTGTTAATGATGTTTAGTTCCTTCACTAGTTTCTGTTTTAGTCTCCGGTCCCGGGACCAGAGAAAAGAACACGCCCCACGTCTCGCGTAGCTAGTTGGTAGCTTGGCCAGCCAGTGCTGCGATCTATTTACTGACAAAAATATGCATGGCGGCACGCCCAAAGTAAAACCCCGTCACTGCCAACTGAATCTGCAGATCGATCGGTCGATCGCCCGAATCTCGTTGGAAATGCAAAACGTCTCGCTCACTCACTGAATTTCAGGTACCAACTATCATCATGTCATTCTCCATTGTGCGCAGTATACCGCGCCCGGATACGGCATGCACAGTTGGGCACTTTCCAGTAGCTAAGCTTATTACAGGCTTATCTCTTCACGATGGCCTTATTCGCTAGACTAGCTAGAGTAATCCTACCTAGCTAGCTCCTTTTTGACGCTCACCTGTCGTTAGAATTGCATCGGAACAAGTCTCCTTCTGCACTAGCTCGTCACGATGTCTCTATGACATCTATGTACGGAGTATATCGTCCGTGTGCCGACGAGCGGTCCCTGATCTTGGTTCGCGTGGTACGTTTTTTTAGGTCAACACCGGGAGGATCAAAGAGATCCTCACCTGAATTTCATTTCCACTGATGTCTGGGGGAATAAAACCGGTTGGTGGGGGGTAAAAATGCCGCCAGATTGCACGATTCAGGATGGTGGGGGAGAGAGAGGTTACATGGGTAGAATACTATGACAACTCCTAAGTAAAGCGTCTGACTTCTTCGGTATACGGCAGGACCAGAGCCTAGCTACAACTAATCTGCCGTGGTCTGGTTGGAGTCCCCGGAATACCACTTCCAAATCTCCCAGCAGCATAGCGGAATCATGGTACGGGCAGCGGCTTTCGGAACCTGAGGAGGAGAAGAGGTCTTCCAGAGCTCCTCTGTCACCTCGTTCTGTCATGACTCATGGCTGGGCGACGGCCCGCTGGCGTACCGACAGGCATGTACGCCAGCCGGCGGCCGGCGCGCTTTGGTTCTCCAAATTGACCAAATCTAGGCCCGTTTCTCCGGCCGACTGTGTTGCATATTGTTGGATTGGGTTCCGCCTCCATTTCCTCGCCATTTTTCTTTCCACGACCTACAATATTTTATTGTCGCATAGTTGCATATTGTTGCCTCCATTTTCGTTCGTGCTTTTCGATGGCTATTTATTTATTTATATTTATAATATAGACAGAAAGCTAAGAAAGCGACTGGCCGGGCCGGGACGTACAAACTTGTTCTCGTCTCGATTCCTCACGCGGCTTCGCTGTTTTGTATAAATGCGGCCGAGCTTGCACAGCAAGGGGCCGGTACTGCATACTACGGCACACCTGCACATACACACGCACAGTGCGAGGTCGAGACGTGGTTTCAGGAGGAGAAGGAAGGAAGGGAAGAGCTAGGAGGATGGGCGGCTTCACGGCGGACACGGTGGTGTGCGTCACCGGCGGCAGCGGCTACCTCGGGAGCTGGCTCGTCAGGAAGCTCCTCGGCAGAGGCTGCGTCGTCCACGCCACCCTGCGGAGCCTCGGTATCCTATCCTATCCACGCGCCTCCGAACTCTACGAACCCGGTATCTCGCTCATATGGCCATATCATCTGACCATGGGCGCCGCTGACGTGCAGCGGACGAGAAGAAGACGGGGCTGCTCCGGGCGCTCCCTGGCGCGGCGGAGCGGCTGCGGCTGTTCGAGGCGGACATGTATGACGCCGACACCTTCGAGCCCGCCATCGCCGGCTGCCACTTCGTCTTCCTCGTCGCCACGCCCTTGGCGCACGACCTCACCAGCACCAAGGTATGTTCGTTTGGCTGTGGCTTTCATAAACGATCGTAAATTTTCAGTCGGAACAATATTTTTCTCTTACACAAATCAACCAGCAGTACTTCTTCACGAATCAGCAACGATACGAACCAGCCAACCGAACATGCTACGCTCCCCTCCCACCGCCGCCGCCGGGGCAGGCAGCTAGCTAGCGTCAACGATCACTCTAAGCCTTGCGCTCTCTCTGCTGCTGCGGCTCTGATTTACCGTGCCTACGTCTATAAGATAATACGGCGTCCTGGTGAGGATGGTTCACACCGGATTCCTTTCCCTACAGACGAAACGACAATGCTTAGATCCATTATTCATTTTCCTCTTCCCCCGAGGCCGAGACCGAGAGCCCGAGACCTCCGCGGATGACGGATCTCAGTGCATCATGGGCTGGCCGGTTCCATTTCGGAATAGACTATGGCCCCGTTTGGCCGGGCTCCGGCGGCTCCGGCTCCCGCTTGTCGGCTCCTGGGCGGCCGACATCCGGCTACTGTTCACCGGAGCCGTTTTTCTCTCCTCCTTTTCTCTCTCACTGACACCACCGGAGCCAGAGAAGCTCGTTTTTCTGGCTTCGCGGCTCCGACTCCTGTAGGCACCTATCGGCCCGTGGGCGGCCGACACCCGGCTACAGTGCACGAGCCGAAGCCCGCGGGAGCCCGGCCAAACGGGGCCTCTATGTTGAGTTGGCAGCTTCCACGATCCCTAATAATTTACGTCAGCCGCCTCAACCTATCCCCATTACAGTAGACGACTGTGGGCATCGATAGATCGTTGTGTTGGATTCCATGCATGCACCTTCAGCTTACACTAGTTTGTTTGTTGGATTCTTCTTGCGTGCCTACACAGAAATCAAGAACGAAAATTTTGTTTGCAGGGCGTTTCTATATTAAAATTATTGGGCCTTTTCTTTTGGCGAAGTACAATTATTTTTGTCATATACGAGTTTGGCCGCTTCTGTATCCAAAGTCAATAGGCAAGAGAAGATTATTTTAAATGACCAAATTGCACTCCCTTCCTAGCTTCGTACTTGTCTATAGATACATAGAAAGCGACCGGGATGGATGTACTCCTCTCGTCCCAAAATAGAAACCTCCGAGTTTATCCGAAACTAAACTATTCCAAATATGCGTAAAATATAGGAAAAATGGTAACACTTATAACTCAAACAAGCATCATGTGTCTATGCACTACTTAAAAATTATATTTCAAGTAGCTGAATTTTAAAATGATTTCATGCAACACTCTTATTTGACCAACAATTATTACAAGTAAATTGTTACTTTTATATATCGTTAATTATCTTCGTGCCAACACGAATCAAATTTTATCGGGTTTGTGGTTTTGTCTAACGGGTTTGTGCCTTTCTTTTTTTTAAAAAACGTTTCAGACCCATATAAATATATGGCTCATCTGAAAATCTATTTCTAGTAAGAGATGGCCACCCTGCTGCTCTGGTCTCACTACGTGAGCAAACAACAACAGAGACACGTCCACTAGAGACGGTCGTTTGCAACCATCACAAAAAAACGACTACAGACGGGTGATGTAAAGAACCGTCTCTAAAATATTAGTCCACAGCCCCACATCTGAATACTCGTCTGTGATAACACAATATTGGAGACCCGTCTTCACGTAAGCCGTCTCTAATGTTTTAGCGACACGTGTTGTCGACGCCTGTCTGTACTGTAAATTAGATCAGAGACGGTTTATGATTCTGAGATGCGTTCTTTATTACCCATCTGATCTAAAAATGCATATCAGAGACGGCTAGTAATTGAGAGAGTTTCTGTTGTAGCCCGTCTTTTTTTAAAACAACATCAGTGACGGTTTGGGATATCAGCCGTCAGTGTCATATCAAAGACGGCTCTCTCGTGCTAGACTATACTCCCTAAAAAGAAACCGATCCACTCATGGTTTTCCTGCAGTACAAGAACACGACGGAGGCGGTAGTGGACGCGGTGCGCATCATCCTCCGGCAGTGCGAGCGGTCCGGCACGGTGAAGCGCGTCATCCAAACGGCCTCGGTCACGGCCGCCTCGCCGCTCAAGGAGGACGGCAGCGGGTACAAGGACTTCGCCAACGAATCCAACTGGACGCCGCTCAACCTCTCCTACGAATTCAGCAACGCTCACCTGGACGTACATATACAGCAATGCTACTGCTAGCTCATCATGCATATCGATGATGAACTGAGCTGAAACATGCGTGCACGAACGCAGGATTACGTGTGGTCCAAGTCGCTGTCGGAGAAGGAGCTGCTGAGCTACAACGACGAGTCCTCCAAGGATCAGGCCCGGCCGCTGGAGGTGGTCACCCTGGCGTGCGCGCTCGTCGGCGGCGACACCATCCAGACGTACCTGTGGAGCAGCATCCCCGTGATCGTGGCGCCGCTGACGGGGCAGGCGATCTACCACAACGCCCTCCTGTTCCTGCAGGCGCTGCTGGGCTCCGTGCCGCTGGCGCATATAGAGGACGTCTGCGAGGCGCACGTCTTCTGCATGGAGCAGGCGTCCATGGCCGGCCGCTTCCTCTGCGCCGCAGGGCACCCCAACATGCGGGACATCGTCGACCACTTCTCCGCCAAGCACCCTGACCTCAAGATACGGCTGACGGAGTACGTTGTGGCATGCTCTCGGTCTCAGTTGCTGTTAACGCTCGTTATTAGCTAGCTCTGGTGATTGCTGCTTGACCTGCTTGTGTGGTTGGTGACTGGTGATCTTGCTATATAGGGTGACTGGGGAAGGGGTCAGGATTGTGCCCAACACCAGCAAGCTGGAGGACTTGGGGTTCAGGTTCAAGTACGGAGTGGAGGAGACGCTGGACTGCAGCGTCGAGTGCGCCAAGAGGCTCGGAGAGCTCTAGATGCTATGCTACACATGCATGCGCAGCACTGGAATTCAGCTACTGTAATATGGTCGTATCGTGTTCGTACGTGTGTATATTGCGCCATTGCGGTCGATTCCTCCCGCCAGATCGAGTTTGAACTGTTCCAGATTCTATGGTTTCGTTACTGACAAGAAAGAGGGGCGCGGCGTTGCCGCGCCTACATTAGATTGGACCAGTGTTAGACTTCGTGTTTGCTTCTACATTGGGTTGGACCAGTGTTAGACTTCGTGTTTGCTTCTACATTGGATTGGACCAGTGTTAGACTTCGTGTTTGCTTCTACATTGGATTGGACCAGTGTTAGACTTCGTGTTTGCTTCTACATTGGATATTGGACCAGTGTTAGACTTCGTGTTTGCTTCGTGTTACTGTTATTCATGGTAGAGCGATGGTTTATATTTGTCCATTGTGTGGTCATTGTAGCGTGTGTTTTTTGGCTAGTTTACTGTATGGAAGCAAGAAATGTGATGGTGGTAGCAAAACCAAGCAGTGTGACTACAGTGATTTTTTTGAAAAACGAAAGTAGTAGCTGATTATATCTTGTCTGATCAATCACATTAATTGGACATGGAACCGGCTCTTTTAACATTGACCTACATTGAGGCCGTTTTTTTCAGCAACTGACAGGCTACTAGCCAAAACACCAGCACGTTATAAACTGCAGAGGAGATGGCCGCTGATAGATCCAAAATTTGAAGCAACTATGCTGTCCAAGGAGTATGCTGCTGAGAATATCAAAGGCTTGGAGAATTCTAAATTGTTTAATGAAACTTCCCTTATGCTACCAGAGAGAACTACTTTGCCGAGTGCAAAATAGTTTGCCGAGCGCATTTCATCGGGCACTCGGCAAAGGCAGTCTTTGCCGAGAGCCAGACCCAGCGACACTCGGCAAAGAAATGCCGTCGGCAAATCTGCCTTTGCCGAGTGCCGGGCACTCGGCAAAGATTGGCCGTCGGCAAAAATCTGCCTTTGCCGAGTGCCGGGCGCTCGGCAAAGATTGGCCGTCGGCAAAAAAAAATTGCCGAGTGCCGGGCGCATGTGGAGATGTCTGGGTTTTATGCATCCGACGTCACAACTTGCTCGAAACTTTCTCAATTTTTTACCACGGCCTCCGCATGTGATAACAAGACACCTCGACAAGTTTCGTCATTTTCGGACTTCGTTTGGATTTTATATAATTTAAATACACTTTCCCCACAAGTACCTCGTCATGTTACGACAACAAGATGCTCGTAATTTCATGTGAGTTCCTGGATACGGCCTCAACATACGCTAAACATCATGAATACCATTTTTGGAATGACCAAAATCGATTATTCCATGTACCTGCAGTTCAAATTTGGAATATTCAAAAAAATTCAATGAAAAAAATAATTAATGAAATATAGTAAAAAAACTCAAAATTGTCCCAAATTTTGAAATGGAGATGTAATTACTGTAGCAAGGCCCCATAAAAAATATGGGGCCAAAAAAACAAAAAAAATAATTTACCGAGCGCCACCCTTCGCACTCGGCAAAGAATTTAAAAAAATTAAAAAAATTCTTTGCCGAGTGCCCCTTTCTGGAGCACTCGGCAAAGGCCCAATAGAAAATGGGCCGCCGACCCAAAATCCCCCCCCACCCCAGAACCCTAAAAATTAATTAAGCATTTGCCGAGTGCCGGGGCACGTGGCACTCGGCAAAGAATTAAAAAATAATAAAAACAATTCTTTGTCGAGTGCCCCTTTCTGGAGCACTCGGCAAAGGCCCAATAGAAAATGGGCCGCCGGCCCAAAATCCCTCCCACCCCAGAACCCTCTTCTCCCTTGCGCCCGCCCGCCCGCCCGCTCGGTCCCGCCGCCCGCCGCCGCCACAGCACCACCGCCGCTCCGCCGCACATCCCCGGCCCGCCAGCGCCGCCCGCCCGCTCGCTCGCCCACGCCGCCCCCGCCCGCCCGCCCGCGCAAGCGCCGCTCGGTAGCGCCGCTCGCACGCGAAGCTCGCACACGCGCGCGCCGCCGCCACCCCCGCTCCGCCGCGCCAGCGCGCCCACGCCGGCGAGCCCCCGCCACCGCGCGCCCCCGCCCCTGCATCCCCTGCCCCCGAGCACCCCCCAGCCTGGTCGCGCCGCCCGGCCGCGCGGCTCCCAGGCGCGCGCCGCCGCCGTCAGCGCTGCCTGCCACCGCCGTCCGCGCTTGCTGCGACCGTCGGCGCGCGCGGCCGTCCTCCCCTGCACGCGCCGGCCCCGCGCGCCCCCGTGCTCCCCTGGTGTTGCCGCCAGCTTGGAAGAAGGAGGAGGAAGCAGCAGTAAGAAGAAGGGAGGAGAAGAAGGAAGAAGGAAGAAAAAAGAGGAGAAAGAAAGAGAAGGAAAAGGAAGAAGAAGGAGAAGGAAAAAAGATAAGAAAAAGGAAGGAGGAGGAGGAGAGGAAGGAGGAGAAGGGGAGAGGGGTAGAGGGGGAGGAAGCCGAGGTGGAGGGGAGGAGGAGGTGCCTCGGTCGTCATCTCCGCGTGCCCGTCCCGCCGACGCCCCTACCGTCACCGAACCGCCTACGAGCGTGGGCAAGGTATATCCACCCTTTCTTCACTTGTCGGCCTTCGTGTCGTTGTGATGTCGGCCTTCATGCCGCTGTGCTTATCGGCCTTCGTGCCGTTTGTGATTGTCAGCCTTCGTGTCGTTGTTTTTTGCAGGTTTTAGAAACCTCCCCGTGCAGGGGAGGTGCTGTCGAAATTTTGAACTTATAGTGTCGTGTTTCTTCTTTTGCAGAGCAGGACCTGTCGGAGGTGACCCGGAGGTCCCCGATCGTCTTCGTCGGCGTCGCGGGTCTGCCTGTATTGCGTCGCCTTGCCACTGCGTCGACTCGCCACTGCCCCGCTAGCCAGACTTCACCGACACCCTAGGTATAAATCACCTCTTTTTCCGCTTGTCTGTCGTCGTAGATCGGTGTAGCCCAGTTAGGCGTCTCCCGTCCGAAAGAGATATCTTTGGAGGTATGCAGATCTTTGCATATCTGCGGCCGTATCTGTTTCGGATTGTCCACGTTTTCTGGACAGCCCGCGGATGCGTAGATGGGTTAGTTTCCATGGTCCGCTCCGGTCCAAGATGGTGTTTCGGCATCACCCCCTGTTGTTCTCCGGATACACACTCTCCCTTGCAGGACGTGTATCGGGAGAACAGCGGGGAGGTGCTGCTGAAATTCTGTCTGGGATAGGAGCGGAGCATGGAAACTAACCTCATCTACGCATCCGCGGGTGGTATTAGGACCTATCCTCACCTATTAGAGAGTAGGGACACCGTGTAGATGCAATTGATGGTCACCTGTGGAGATGTTATATATGCTAGAGGATGGAGGACCGTCAGTGGATGTACACGGGCCGGACAAGTCAGGGTGATGCCAGCATTGAATGGATGAACAAGACCGATCGTTTCTTGAAGCGTGCATTTGGCAAGGCCGCTAGATACCCGAAAATGGCTTTGTGTCCCTACAGCAAGTGTGGTAACAGGAGAATGCAAAACCAGGAAGTCATGGGTATACATCTGCATAAGAATGGGTTTATGCCGAACTACACCCGGTGGGTCCACCATGGTGAAGCCGATCGTATGAGAGAGGAGGTGGTGAGACCACGCGTCGAGGCTTTCGATGCTGATGCCGGGGTAGCAGACATGGTAGATGACGTTCACTAAGCACAGTTTGCTGAAGGACGTGAGGAGGCGGAGATGCAGGCAGCCGTAGATGCGTTCAAGTACATGATGGACTCGGCGGCGAAACCCCTTCACGCTCATTCTGAGGTCTCTCAGCTGGATGCCATTAGTCGCTTGATGGGGTTGAAGTCCGATTTGAACATGAGTCGAGAAGGCTTCGATAAGGTGTTGGCCGTGGTTGGCACCCTGCTTCCAAAGGACCACATGTTGCCGAAGACCATGTACGAGGCACATAAGCTCCTTAAAGCACTGAAGAAGCCGAAGACCACATGTTCCTTTTTAATTGCAGGTGATTGAACAAAGATGGCGGGCAGTCGTGGGCCAAGGAACGTGAACTCGAGGTTCATGAGGGCACGCGATGCAGATCCGGATGCAGAAGAGGGGTCGTCGGACGGGAGGAGGCAGAGGGCCAGGAGCAGCGGTAGCGGCAGCGGCAGCAGGAGGGGCCGGCCTCCTCTAGTCAGGCCGCGTGACGTGCCGGAGGAGGAGCGCCGTACCCCGGACTCCTCGGACGAGGAGGAGCTGGTTCGGCAGGCGGACGACGAGGGAGACGAGGCACAACAGGGTGGCGAGGCTGGAGGCATAGCTGGTTCGAACTCCTCTGCTGTGGCCAGGATCTACTTGCGAGGTCCCTCGAAACTCCCTGGGCCTTCGCTTCTTCCCCTACGCCCAGTGATCCGCCCCTAGGGGGACAGTAAGTAACTTTAGATTTTATCACAGCTACTTCATATAACCTGTTGAAAATTGTCAGAGAAACTAATAATGTTTGTTAATGACTTGTGCATGCACTGGCTGGTTGTGTCGCCTGGTGACTCACGCAACCCCAACCACATCCTGGGTCTTGTGTGCAGGCACTTTTACCCCGGCATTGTCACGCACAAGGGGAACACTGAGCCGGCCAAATCGTGGGACCACTACAAAGATGCCCCCGACGCATGTGGAGATAAGCAGGAGCGGGTGAGGAGAGAGTTCTGG
>NW_027096783.1:0-8710 GCF_019320115.1 Miscanthus floridulus | reverse complement strand
TCTCTTTTTTCTATTGACGCTGGTATTCTTGCTTTTCCAACCAATGCTGATAATCCTTTTCCCTCTACTGCTGCCATGTATTCAACAGAATTCACAATGTAACTCGCGTCTTTGTCGCCCCTTCCTTCGATGTTTCTCCCTAGTCATATCGGCTCTTTTGCTTGTCGCGATGCCTTTTAATTTCCCTACATTCGCTGACCGATATTTGCATCTTGGGATTGACTATTCCAGCTTCTCTTGATTTGGTTGATGTTAGAACCTTAGTCTTTCCTTTGATCAGCCTAGCATTAACCATGTTTTGATCTCCTGGGAAAGAATTATCATCAACTTTCATTTTTCGAGGCGTATCAAATTTGAGCCTCCCTTGCTGAATAGCCCTCTGTATATGCTGCCAGAAAATTCTGCATTCATTAGTGGAATGAGAAGTAGCGTTATGGAACTTGCGGAACTTCTTATTCTTCAACTGATCAGGGGGCAACATAACAAGATTATCGGGCAACTTGATCTATCCCTTCTCAAGCAAGAAATCGAAGAGCTTGTCTAATTTTGTGACGTCAAAGTCATAGCTCTCCTCAACTCCTCTTTCCCAAGGATTTGGCACCATTACTATCTTTTTTCCTCAATTTCATTTAGCCACAGCAACCTCTTCTTCTTCATCTTTATAGCCATCATTGACTGAGTATGGATTATAAGCTTCAACCACTGTGGTACTCTTCTAGAATTGGGTATCTCTGCGCATACTCTGGAATTGGCTATTGAGCGCTACCACTCATTGAGCCAATTGACCCAAGTTATCAAATTCTTGTCCCAACAGTTTCTCTTTCTACATTGGCAGTATTCCTTGAACGGCTAAAGTAGCTAGTTGATCATCAGCCAAGTTTAAGGAGAAGCATAAGTTCCTAGTTTCTCAGAACCTCTGAAGAAACTCAGTGACTGATTCATTAGTCTTCTGCCTTATAGTTGTTAGATTGATAATCTTCTTTTCTCAAGTCCCAGTATAAAAATATGTATGAAATTTCTTCTTGAGGTCAGCCCAGTTGGTAATGGAGTTGACCGGCAATGATGAAAACCAAGTGAAGGCTGGCCCTGACAAGGACAAGGAGAAGAAATGAACTTGATGGGCCTCCTCAACTGATGTCTCACCCAATTGTGTAAGATACTGACTGATATGTTCTATCGTGCTTGTACTGTCTTGGCCTGTGAACTTGGCAAACTCTGGAAGTCTATAATTTATAGAAAGAGCGACCAAATCATATCATTCTGGATATGGGCGTTTGTACGAAAAGGTCAGCCCTTTTGGCTTCAGACCAAACTGATTCTTCATCATCTCGGTCACCTTTAGCAACAACTTGTTAGCATGTGAATTTGGATTTCCCCGCACCTGCTGACCCATCTGTGGATTGAAATCCCGTGTGCCTTGATACCCTAGATTCTGAATCATGTGAAGGGTGTTATAATCTGTGCCATAATGATACCCTTATGGAATCTCTATCTGTTGGGTCCTTTGCTGGCTTGCTGCTTGAAGTCTCTGATTGTAGACATGAGGATCTATATCTCTATGGATTCTTTGAATTGATGGTGCTATTTTTTTTGAGCCAACGACGGTATGTGGCCTGATGTGCCAAAATTGATCACCTTGTTCTGACCTTGCCCCGCCAGCTGTTGCACATGTTATACTGGTGATCCAAGATTATACTATATCTGATTCGTAGTAGTTCCTTGAGCTTGTTCAGATAAACCCTGAACTGCCTGGACATCATTATTACCAGCTGGTGCTGCTTCTTAATGGCTGGTACCAACTTGATTAGTTCCTTGGGTCAACGGATCTAGAATGTTGTAATAGACCGGCCCACCTTGACCAACTGGAAACCCATGAATCACCTCTTTAATGGCATTGTGGAATGTGTCCAAGAAAGCTTCATTATGGCCTGACATGTCATCACGAACAGATTTGTCTATAACTTTCGTAAAGAAATGCCTGTCTTCAGCTTCAACTGTATATGTCTACCCATGTAATAGAACTCTTGGTAGTGGAAATTTCTGAAGAATTATGTTGTCATATGTTTTGGTGTAGGACAATAAGTATTTGTTTGGAAATTCTTCTATAGCTTTGCTAATGACACCTTTATCTCCATCAGGTAGGTCTTCATGATGTACCATAAGGATGTCGCTGTTGTTGTGAACCGCTATGACGATTGTGGGGTCCCACCGAGTGTGCCAGAAATGTGTGTTGACATAGAATTTTCGTTCCATGCTGAGGACACACACACAGCAAGCCAGAAGGGTCTGGTCGATGGAGCTGTAGATCCACCTATCTTCAGCGCATGGATGGTTGATCCTACGCACTCCTCTTGAGACGTGTTAGTCAATTTGACCCTATAAGTGATAAGGAGAGAAAGCTTATCAGTAATTAAGGGCGGAACTTACTAGTGTTGCCAGACAGTCCCGAATGTGTGGCTCTGAGAGCCGATATGAAAGGAGATCGACTAAATAGTCGATTCCAGCGTATTCATGAGAATAAATCAGTTAAAGCTCATTGGGTTGTATAAGAAGAATCGGTTATCATTCAAGATAAATGTTGTTATTTGAGCAGATATTAATCAATGGCAATAAGATATCAACAATGATTGGTTTATGCTGAGCCAATGATTATAAGCAATCGAACACCTTTTATATAAAGAAACAATTAACATTATTTAACCGTTTAATAAAGATAAATCTAATGAACATGTTAGATCTTATCTATCGCTATGACCAGTGAGGCATGAGGCAGAATCATGCAGTCCGTAGAAATAACAATAGACTCAACGACCCTAACTCATTACTAATATCAGTGGGGCATGAGGCAGAATCATGCAGACCGTAATACAATAATAAGATCATGGGGCTGACACATCTTTCAACCTATCTCTACTTCAACGGTCTCGTGATGCGAACTGTTCGTGAAAGCACTCAATATCAGCTAAAACAGCGGTTTCAGGCATAGCATATAGTTAAAGTCATGCTTTATCAGGAATAGATCTACCGAATAACGATCCCTACTCCATGGTGCTAACAGTGGGGTGTGAGGTAGAATCACAAAGGCCATGATAACAGGCCATGGAACAGTTTTTGCTAGCCAATAAATCTACTCAAGACGCAACATGCTCTAACCGCACACTATGCACGATCAAGATTGATGTAAAACAACCGATAAAATGTAACTCATCGTTTAATGCACATATTAGATCAGTTTTAGATTAACAAACGATGGGCTAAACAATATATAAGGCCGATCTAGATCAATCCCAATAGGGTAGAGTGATATTGTTGTAATTTAGATAAATAATGAAAGCAATAAGCAATATCGGTAACTTAATGAATCTACCAAAGACTGCCATTCTAAGGTAGAGCCGATAACTTGATCTTGATCTAGTTCATGTAGTGGGGGTCGACCAGATCGATACAACCATACTTGAACTAGGCAAGAATTGATAACTAACTTATACCAGAGTCACAGTGGAGGTCGACCGGATTGATGCAGACGTACGAACAGAGGTATAAGCCATGACGGTACTTACAACAAGCACTGGAGGTCAACCGGATCGATGCAGCCGTACTTGCTGAAGAACTCGCCGAGATCTACTCTACTCCTACTCCTAAGGGGTGGCCGGTGCCAAAAAAGTAAATGACTTGTATATTGGATTGATTGTTTCTCTCAAATTAATTAAATAATATTTTTTGGCTGGCTCATAAATATCCCTTAATTAGGAAACTTTCTCGCTTTTCACGTCATTGGACGATCTCTTCCTTTCTATGATAAGCTTACCAAATTTTGGTGTAAACAAACCCCTACTACAAACTTTTAGCGCTAGTAACATGAGCAGTAGCGATGAACTGGACGTAGGGACTTTCTGTCCAAACCAGTATAAATCTCATGTCGTCTAAGCACACCATCCAAGACAGATGCGCAATACTAGAAATTTACTCATTGGTGGTAACTCAAAACACTGACACCTACATTGTAGACAACTCCATGTATTTGTTTAGGTCTACTCATTCGGAGATTGTCTAGTGGATTAGGAGAATGGTTGAGAAATAGTCTGAATAATTGAGAAGAAATGAATCATGGGAGAGGTGAAGCACTAGGTGCGGCAGTGCTGCACCCTCTGACTAGTTTGGTTCAAGGTGCTTTCCTAACTCAAGATTTGAATCATCTCATCTATCCAGAGTGTTTTACAAGTGTTCTTCTATACCCTTTATGTAATGTTTCTCATTTGGACCTATATTTGTTTACATAGATGGTCTCTAGAGGTGATGATGACCGGAGGGGGAAGAGGAAGATGACAGAGCCTCATGACAAGCAGATGCCTCGTCGTGGTCATGGTAGGACCATAGGGGGCAGCAGTAGTGTAGCAGGCAGAGATGTTGCTAGAGATAGGGGGAGGAGAGATCAGATGATCCAGGATGAGCAGAACTTGGAGAGGGCTGGCTACACCATTCTTCTAGGTGCTTGCCTAGATACTCCACCTTGCTTTGAGGAGTTTGACAGAAGCTACATTAGAGAGTATTCTGAGGTTGTAGTTATGAGGCGTCCTATTGACACACGTCCTCATCCTATGATCAATTATGCGGGAAAGCTAAAGATGGTGGAACAAGCATGGGAAAACAATCCCTATAAGCAGCCAAAGGATTTAGAGATTGACTATAGGTTTTGGAATGAGTTTCATTCCAACTTCTATGCATCTGTGAACTTCAACTCCAAGAAATCCAAGGTTGTCAAGATGTAGTATGTTGATTAGGAGGAGATGAAGGGAAAGAATGAGTCTGAGTTCAATAAGGTGATCAAGGCTTGTGAGTTGTTTGGCCTCACTAATATTATGAGCTTTAGATATAATTGGAATGAAGAAGTGCTAGCCCAGTTCCATGCCACCTTCTTCTATAGCATCTACACTGATGAGATTCACTAGATGACTGAGGGACGACATTATAGAGTTGATTTTGTGACTTTTAGCTAGATCCTTGGTTTTGGAGAGGAGGAGTGGGGTTTCACTTACATTCATGATGAGGCTAGAGTTGAGATCCGTGGTATTGCCTATATGTGGATTGATAAGAGAAGTGCAGATGGGAAGGTCAGTGGCCTGAAGAGCTATTATTACATTCTGAACAATTTGATCAGGCACACTACCAATCCCAAGGATGGAGCAACTTATGATATTAATGGATATGTGAGGAATGTGCTTGCTAGATTTGCTCTTGGAGGTGACAGGTTTAATGTCCCTCGCTTCATGTGGCGTGAGCTAAGGAATGCCATGGAGGATGGGAGAAAGGAGATACCCTATGTCCCCTATCTCTTGTTTATGATTGAGAGGGTCACTGGCTACATATTTGAGAAAGATGGTCTTCACACCGTCTACAAGATTGAGAAGACCCAAGGAGTAGGTGCTAGCAGGGCAGTGAGACACTCTCCATCAGTTGTGGACGTGCTTGAGTCATCCTGCTCTAGGCCTCACAAGGAAAAGAAGATGGAGAAGTTTGGGAAGTGGATTAAGGCTATTTTCACCACATGCACCTATGCAGCGAGGACCGCATGTCAGGACCGGTTGGAGAACCATGAAGCCAACCGGAGGCTAGAGAGCATGCAGGGCTACCACCTCTTTCTCCAGTTCAGTCACCGCCGAGGTTTGATGACCTCCCTAGTCTTTCTAAGATAGATTCAGAAGAGTGGAGCAGGAGTAGCCAGAGCTTGATCCTCACACGAGTTTGATGTCCACCTTGCAGTCCATGAGGAGGAGCACTAGGCGTGAGCGCCACACTTCGACCACTCATCGCCAAGGGAGGGCGGCGGTGTCTTCTTCTTCCTCCTCCGATGATGATGATGATCATGGTGGAGAGGAGGACGTTGCAGGTGCTAGTGGAGCTGCTGGTGGGGATGATGTCGATTGGAACACCATCCACGAGGATGAGGAGCGAGTGTTAGTCTTTCTTCTTTTCTTCTCTTTTTGGTGCTTTATGCCAAAGGGGGAGAAAATTAGAGGGGTCAACAACTTTTTCGATGCCATGAAGAGGAGGTTGTTGCAGCTAGAGTCATGTTCGTATCCGTTTAGAGTAGTCTTCGTTAGGTGAGAGTTTGAGAGTCCATTAGAAACTCTATTTATGTAATAATACTACTTAAGTACTTTATATATGTGTAGGAAATGGACATATATTAATCTATGTTGTCGCTTGTGATACAATTATGCTAGAATGTATATATTTATATGTATCACATGCTATGTGGTGTCTGTTCTGATCTGTGTTGTTACAGCAAGTGCGGCAGTACCGCACCTAGCTATAACAACAAAACATGTTGTGCATAAACTATCATTTGCATCATGTTTTACATACCTGACATAGTATACAGCACCCCATAGGAGCATGGATGTAGGGAGAGCCCCATCACTTTCACTAAAATGTGAATCTTGGCTTCGTATGCCAATTTGAGAATTAAATTCTCTATTCACATATTTATGGGGAGGCTCTACACCCATAGCTCAAAAAATCTCATTATTTATTTCATATCTTTTATAAGCTCTAATTGGGTTGTCATCAATCACCAAAAAGAGGGAGATTGAAAGTGCAATCAAGCCCTAATTATGGGTTTTGATGATAATGACCACGTAATTAGAGAACTAATGAGATTTATCGAGATAACAAGCAGGGAATTTATATTCGAGGATGCTACACGAAGCGAAGGAGCCCCCAATTACAATGTTGATGGCTTCAAACTCAAAGGATGTTTAAATTTTTTTATATTTTGAATTTGAGTATAGGAAAAGTCATACTATAAAGGGGGACACCATACTTAAGCTAACATGTGCTACCAAGTGCTCAAACATACACATGCATCCTCAGATTCACAGCCAAGACAGCCTAAACTTCACTCTTACCCTTGCTGTCTTGATAGGTGCGGCACTGTCGCACTTAAAGAGAGGCACTACTGCACTTAAGCCACGACACTGCCACGATTTAAGTGACTGTTAGGGCTAAGGGGGTATTTATACCCTTCCACTTCCTCCCCAACGTTTCTCTTCTTCCTTCTGCTCATTCTAGCTCATCCAAAATAGAAAAGGAGCTCTCTCTCTCTCTCTCCCTCTAGTAGTGATCTTGAGCCCTCAAGCAAATTCATTGATTTCCCCATCAATCCTTGGGAGAAAAGGGTCTAAAACTCGATTAGAGAGCAGCTCTATTGATTCCTCAACTTAAAAGAGAACTTGGTTCACATTTTGGCCAGCAATTATGTTTGTTACTCTTGGAGCTTGGCACCTAGATGGCTAGAGCGTCGCTTATAGAGCTTGCCAACTTGTCTAGTAGCTTCGAGAGGTTTATAACCATCTCTTGAAGCTAGTATACTCACCCCTCATCTCAAGAGTTAAGTCTCTTGATTTGAGAACGAGGAAGGGTTGGAAAGCCCTAAGCCTTAGTGGCTAACCTCAACAATGTGGAGGTAGGTAAGCCTTGGTGGTGAGCCAAACCATGGGATAAATCATTGTGTTACTTGTGCTTGATTTACATTACTTGCATTTCATATTATTGGTTGAGGTGATTTCTAGGGTTTCTAGTCGATCTAATTGTGTGTGGTGTTCCTACAACTTTTAGCACTTGGTCTATGACTATCATACCTACAGTAGGCTAAGAAATTTCCCTGGTCTAAGTTTCCATTCACTGATTTTGAACTGTGACTCGATGTTGTCTGTAGGTGCGGCAGTGCCGCTGTTCTAGTCCGGCTGTGCTGCCCTCCAGAGCAGCAGTGCCACAGGGTGAATTTGATAAAAGTTTAAGTGTTTGTTTTGATAGGCCTATTCACCCCCCTCTAGGCCAACCAGAGATCCTACACGGTGGCACCACCACCCCTAGGGCAGTGCCCACCTAGACTTGGACGAGCGCAGCAGGAGTCAGGGTGTTCACCAGAAGTGATGGTGTACACCGCCATGGTGAGGGTGGTGTACCGTCACTTTTTGGCAGAGAGTAGGAGATGGTGAGGGGGTCATCGCCACAGGCACCACCGTGCTTAGGGCGGTGCACCACCCTATTTTTTCCGAGGGCAAGGGTTTCGTAGGGTTGGCCTGGGTGGTCACCACCACCCCTGTTCGATGACCAAGCTGTTGGAATTTGATCGTTGGAGAGGGCACCGCTGTGTCCGGTGCCCTCATATAGTAGCTTTGCTTGAATGGCTCTATTTGGCTTGGGGGCTATAAATAGAGGTGGAGCTCAGGCTTAGGCTAGTTGCTGAGCACCTTTAAGCCTTGGTGACTTGTGTAGGTGTGCTTGGATGCCCTCTAACTCACTTGTGCTTGCAAGAGTGTGACCCGATTGCGAGTGAGTGTGATTCTAGTGCATTGCATCGTAAGGTTGCATCAAGTGGTGTTAGGTGATCGAGTTACAAGCTGGTGGTGCTTGTTACCCTTAGATGTTGCCACCTTCTTGATGGCTTGGTGGCTTGTGACTCTGTTGAAGCACGTGAGAAGATTGTGCGGTGCTCCAGAGAAGGATTTATGAGGGAGATTGTGCTCACCCCATGGGGATCACGAAGAGCAACTCTAATAGAGTGTGTCATTGAGCTACCCTCACTTTTGGGGTCGGTTCTTATGGTGCCCGATGTGCGGGCTTGACGAGTGATGCCAATTAGCCGCCAAACCACCAAGTGAGCGGTTGAAACAACGGAGACATAGCTTGGTGGCAACCAAGTGAA
>NW_027096782.1:0-60000 GCF_019320115.1 Miscanthus floridulus | reverse complement strand
TACACTAACTTACGCTACGTAAGAATCATTGAGCAAGCGGAAAGTGAGTGTACAATGTGCCAAATTTTTTTGCAAATGCCGCTATATTCTGACTTGAGTGAATGGGTAGGCCAATGCATGCATCATGAAAAGAGAATCTTGTTTAAACTAAGTTTCCCCCACACGTATAATTTTGGTTAGTGAATTAATCTATTAACCTAAAAAGAATGCTCCGTCTAAAAGCCTTATGATTTCTCTAATCTCTTATTCCTAAGCATGGAGGCCTGGTCACTAACGGTGGGTTCCTATCTATTTTTAGATGAACCTAAGGTCTGGTCGGGGGAGTACCAGCGCTTGGGCAGACCAAGGTGATAACGGTCACAATGAGGGCATTGGCAACACCAATGGGGATAGCCACGAGGCCCCACTTCTGGAGCGTCCTCCTCTGCACCACCACCTCTGATGACCCATATGGAGACGATGGCGGAGATGTTGGCTACTCGATGCGAGTCAGCACGTGCCTCGGAGATGCTAGCCTAGGCGATTGGTGGCTTCGCCCATGGGGGCCACGGAGGCAATGGTGGGAACGGGGGTGGTGCCCACGGTCCTGAGAGGCCCTGTTCTTACTAGGATTTCTTGAATACGCACCCACCCATGTTCACACCAATTGCTGAGCCTCTGGATGCAGAGCATTGGTTTCGTATTCTAGAGCAAAAGTTTTAGCTGCTCACTATGACTGAGGAGCAGAAGGTGCGCTTTGCAGCGTAGTAGCTGTTGGGTTCTACCAGTGCATGGTGGGACACATTCAATGCCATGCAGTCGGTGGACCACCATGTGAGTTGGTAGGAGTTTACCACTGCTTTCAGAGAGTACTACATTCCTGCTAGTGTGTTGAACAGGAAGTTGACTGAGTTCCTGGACCTAAAGCAAGGGAGCATGTCTGTGATGGATTATGTGAACAAGTTCAACCATCTAGCATAGTATGTTGGGACCCACATCGATACTGATGAGAAGAAGAGGGAATGTTTCTATCGTGACCTCTCTTGCAGTCTGTAGAAGGAGCTATACATAGGGAACTACCAGACTTTTGGTGCTACGATGAATGCTGCTATTGCCATGGAGGTACTTCAGCGTGACTCTCAGGCTGAGTGGAAGCACAAGTGGGTGATTACTAGGTCTTCTAGTCACCCCTAGGCTCAGAAGGTGTAGGTTGTCAGGAGAATGTCCTATCCCTCTTCGGGTGGATAGTCGTTCCATCAGCCTCAGCAGACTTACTAGGCACCTCCTACCCTAGTATCGTGCGCCTACTCAGTAGGTGCAACAACAGCCTTAGGGACAGCTAGTTTTGACTCATCAAGGGTAGGGGAATAAGCCTAGTGCTTGTTTCAAGTGTGGCAAGGAGGGCCACTATGCTCGGGAGTGTCCATAGAACTAGCATGCGTAGTCTTCCCAACCTTTAGCCAACTCCCGTCTAGTCAAAAGGACGATTATCAAGAAGAAGGTGCCCATAAGCCGCCTGGGACAAGTCAACTTCACTGAGGCTGAGGATATCTTGTAGAATGAACCTATGATGGCTGGTATGTTTACCATTGATTCCCACCCAGCATATGTGTTGTTTGATTCTGGTGCATCATATTCATTTATGAGCATGGAGTTTGCACAGAGGCACAATATATCTCTTATGGCTATTCCTATTGCCTATAGAATTAGTACTCTGGGTGCGTAGTTGTGCGTTAATACTTGGACGGATATAGTTGGATTAGTGCTAGCCACTCACACTTACCGCCTCTAGTTCATGGTGCTGCCTAGGCAAGGTATTGATGCAATTCTGGGCATGAACTGGTTGCGAGTTTATAGGGTAGTCTTGGACTTTAAGCAGAGAGTTGTTGAGTTACGGCTTCTATCTTTCAAGGATAGGATGTCTCTTCTTATGCCCTCAGATCTAGCCTTACCAGTTGTTGCTCATGTTAAAGCTTCTCCTGACCTTCCCTCTATTCCTATGGTCTGTGAGTTCTCAAATATCTTTCCTGAAGATCTACTTGGGTTGCCACTAGATAGAGATGTGGAGTTTTCCATTGAGTTAGAACCTAGCACTGCTCCTATTTCATGGTGTCCCTACCGCATGGCTCCTAAAGAATTAGCAAAAATGAAGAAGCAATTAGAGGAATTGTTGGAGAAGAGGTTTATCTGTCCTAGTTCTTCACCTTGGGGTTGCCCAGCTATTTTTGTGAAGAAGAAGGACAGTACTCTTCAGATGTGTGTGGATTACCACCCTCTCAATGAGGTAACCATTAAGAACAAGTATCTTTTATCTCGTATTGATACTTTGTTCGATTAGTTGGCTGGTGCCAAGGTGTTTTCAAAGATTGATCTTCGTTCTGGGTATCATCAAATTAAGATCTGGCCATAAGATATACCAAAGACAACTTTCTCTACTAGGTATGGGCTATATGAATACCTAGTTATGTCTTTTGGTCTCACTAATGCTCCTGCATTCTTCATGTATCTCATGAATTCAATCTTTATGCCAGAGTTGGATAAGTTTGTAGTGGTGTTCATTGATGATATTTTGATATACTCTAAGAATAATGAAGAGCATGCACAGCATCTTCGGATAGTACTGACTCGATTAAGAGAACACAAGTTGTATGCCAAATTCAGCAAGTGTGAGTTTTGGTTAGATTGAGTGCAATTTTTGGGACATGTTCTGACACCTATGGGTATCTCTATAGACCCAAGCAAGGTGCAAGATGTGTTAAATTGAAAGTCTCCGAAGTCAGTGCATCAAATCCGTCAGTTCCTTGGTCTTGCTGGTTATTATCGGCGCTTCATTCCCAACTTCTCCAAAATAGCCCAACCAATGACCAAGTTGCTCTAGAAAGATGTCAAGTTGGCATGGAGTCTGGCTTGTGAAGAAGCTTTTCAAGCTCTGAAGAAATTTCTTACCTCTGCTCCTGTTCTTGCCCAACCAGATATTGACAAGCCATTTGATATGTATTGTGAAGCCTCAAGGACTGGATTAGGATACGTGCTTATGCAGGATGGACATGTGATAGCTTATGCTTCACGCCAGCTAAAAAAGCACGAGGTGAATTATCCCACCCATAATTTAGAACTAGCTGCTGTGGTGCACGCTCTAAAAATTTGGAGGCATTATTTGTTGGGAAATAAAGTTCATATTTATACGGATCACAAGAGCCTCAAATATATTTTCACTTAGTTCGAGCTGAACATGAGGCAACAGAGATTGTTAGAGCTAATCAAGGATTATAATTTAAAGGTTCATTACCATCCCGGAAAAGCTAATGTGGTAGCTGATTCTTTGAATCGGAAGTCGTATCAAGTTAAAGAAGCACCTTTGTCTCTCAACCATGCTGAGGTGCTAGCCCATATTGCTCTAGTCTTGGATTTACTTGAGCAACTTATTATAGAGCAAAGGCAAGATGTTTTGGAAATTCCAAGTATCAAGAAGTTAATTGCCAAAGAGCGTGGTCCTCATTTCAGTGTTGATGATCAAGGTGTAGTGAGGTTCAAGAACCGATTGGTGGTTCCCTCAAGTGATGAGCTTAGGAGAAAAATTTTGGATGAAGCTCACAACTCTAAGTTGTCCATCCATCTAGGAAGTAACAAGATATACCATGATTTGCGCCACTTGTATTGGTGGTCAAATATAAAGCAGGATATCACCAAGTACGTCGTGGAATGTGACACTTGTGGAAGAATTAAGGCAGACCATATGCGTACACCAAGATTTTTGCAGCCCTTGCCTATCCCTATTTGGAAATGAGAGGATATTTCCATAGACTTTGTTGTGGGTTCGCCCCACATGGCAAAGGGGTATGACTCTATTTGGGTCATTGTGGATCGCCTTACCAAGTCTGCTCATTTCCTCCTAATGGATACAAGGTATTCAGCCAAGAAGTATGCCAAGTTGTATTTTGACCGGATTATGACCCTACGTGGAGTTCCTCTTACTATTGTCTCTGATAGAGGGTCAATCTTTGTTTCTCGTTTCTAGGAGCAACTTCAACAATCTCTTGGTACTAGTCTCCTCAGAAGTTTAGCTTATCATCCGCAAACTGATGATTAGACAAAAAGAGTCAATCAGGTACTTGAGGATATGTTGAGGTCTTGTGCCATTTCTTTTCCTAAAAAGTGGGACGAATGCTTGACTCTAGCTGAGTTTTCTTATAACAATAGCTATCAAGAAAGCATTCGTATGGCACCTTTTGAGGCCCTGTATGGCAAGAAATGTAGAACACCATTTAACTAGGTTGAGGTGGGTGATCATGGATATTTTGGGCCTGATTTTATCAAAGAAGCTCGAGAGTAAGTTAGCATTATTTAAAGCCATTTGAAGGCAGCTCAAAGTCATCAGAAAACTTATGTCGATAAGCAAAGAAGGCCCTTGCAATTTAAAGTTGGTGATCATGTGTATCTCAAGGTATCTCCCATGAGAGGTGTACATCGATTTGGTGTCCGTGGAAAGCTAGCTCCTCGCTATGTTGGACCTTACAAGATTTTGGCCTGGTGTGCTTCTGCTGCCTACCGTATCCAGCTCCCGGATATTTTCATCAGCAGTGCATAATATCTTCCATGTTTCCCAGTTAAAGAAATGTTTGCGGGTCCCCGATGAAGCTATGGAAATTGAAGGACTTCCCCTCTAGCCTGACTTGTCTTATATTGAGCATCGTGTCAAGATCTTAGATGAAAAAGAAAGAGTGACTAGAAATAATGTGATGAAGTTTTATAAAGTTCAATGGCAAAATCACTTAGAGGATGAAGCAATGTGGGAGCAAGAAAGTTATATCTTGAAGCATTATCCCCACCTTCTTTCTAGTTCACCGAGGTAATTGTTTAAATCAAAATTTATTTCTTATCTCTTTTGCCACACTAGGCACATGAAATCTCAGGATGAGATTTTATTTAAGGGGGGTAGATTTGTAACACCCTCGGTGTTACACCATAAATAATTTACTAAAACATGTTATGAGCATCATGTTTATGTGTTAATGCATGTAATAAAGTATGTAGATCAATTTCTGGAACTCAAAACGATCAACAAAAATGTGAAACGAAAGTTTATTTGATAACCATGTTATATCACTTAGGGTTTAAAATCAATTTTTATTAAGCAAAAATGCTATAGAACATATATGTGTCACCTTAATAAAGTTGGAAGTACAAACTTTGTGGGTGACCGTCAAATACTTACGGTCGAAAAAGGATATTACTAGCTAATATTTCCACTAGCTTAGAAATCGCAAATAGAAATAAATCCAGCTCAAAAACATAGAAAGTTTCAAGTCTGCCAATAGTTAGACACTGCTATGTTTAGCAATTTATTGTGAGTGATTGAGTTAAGGAGTGGTGTAGTGTTATAGCTCGATTTGGTAGTCTCAGATGCCATCTTGAGCATGGTGAAGATGGTTTAGGTGCTAAAGCAATCGTTTGGTCATGTTAAACGCTTTAAAATTCATGCGTGTCATGGTCTTGGGTTGGTTGGCGCCGGGTGTGTGGTCACCGCGTGGCCTTCCCACGTTGTGCACATGGCTACATCCCACGTGGTCAGCCGTGCCACCGCGCTTGGCCAGTCGAGCCGCCTAGGCTTGGCTGAGGCTAGTCACAGCGAGCCATTGGCCCTGCGCACTGCTGCCTAGCCTCTTGTTGTTGTCTTGGGTGCCGCTGCAACCGTGCTGCGTTGCCATCATATTCACACTACCAACACTACTCGAGTCGCGATGCTGTCGCTGTCATCGCATCATCATCATGTTCGTGCTGATCCGCTGCACCTCTACGCTGTTGCCGACCCTGTGCGTGTCACCTCTATCTCACGCATGTGGGTGAGCTACCATCATCATGCCATTTATGGAACCATGGTGCATGGGCCACGCCGGTTGGATGCGTGCATGCGTTGTCCGTAGCGCCGGTGCATGGGCCTCCTGATCTTGCCGCTCATGTCCCACCAAGGCAAGGACGAGTGAAAGGTCCTTGTTTGGTTTTGGTAATTGAGTGACAACTTAGGTGGACTAATTGTGTTTATGTGAGATACACAGGTGATTAGTCCACAGGTACATGTGTGTGAGCAACATATGCCATGAAGGTGAAAATGGCTTGGAAATGTTGCAAAGCTCACACATGTGATGATGAAGGAGCTTAAATGCACATGAGACATGACATTGAGTCATGTGATCAAGGTGGAGAAGATCAAGACAAGACTTGGCTTGATGGACCGGTTGCAAGCGTGAAGGGCAAGTCGAAGGCTTTGGAGTGATGGACCGCGTGGTGGTGAAGCTTGAGCAAGACTTGGCGCCGATGGACGATGGCAACGGTGAAGAGCAAGTAGAGTCAAGATCGATGAACCAATATGATCATGTGATGATATGAAGTGGATCATATCATTGTTGATCGTGTTGGTGCATGTGTTGCATCGACATTGGAGGAGATGGAATGGAATGCGCAAGGCAAAGGTATAACCTAGGGCATTTCATTTCACCGGTCATAGGTGTGTAGAGAAGTTTATGACCGGGTTTAGGATAGATGGCCGTACTATCAAGAGGGACAAACTTGTTTGCATATCGGTCATCTAGTGCCACTCGAGTGATCTAACTTTGCATTGTCGCTAGGATCGAGTGGCGTGGCAAGTTGAGTGGCTAACATCCTTTGGGAAATGATTGTGAAAATGCTAACACACATACACATGGTGATGTACACTTGGTGGTGTTGGCACATTTACAAAGGAGGTGGTGTTTGCAGGGTTGAGATGGGTTTGGGGTCCCTCTCGGCGGGATTTGGCGCTTTCGCGAAAATGGAATGCCTATTTTCTATTGCGCCGGATACAAATTCTTGTGGTTAGCACACTTGAGCAAGGGTGAAGAGAATGGAGAAGATGCTGGCGTCGGTCAACTGACCGGACGCTGGATCTGAATGCACCGGACGCTGGAAGGCTGCGTCCGGTCAGACTGACGTACGGTGACGCAGTAACTAGAGTGTGACCGGACGCTGGCTGCGTCCGATCGTGTTCGACCAGACGCGTCCGGTCATGCTCGGGAGCTTACTGGAAACGACCGGACGCTGGGGGTTCAGCGTCCGGTCAGTAGAAGCTGGAGCGTCCGGTCAGGTCAAGTGACCGTTGGAATCGGGACACGTGATCGTCTGTGGGCGACCGGACGCTGAGGTCCAGCGTTCGGTCAACACGACCGGAGCGTCCGGTCGGCCCGACCGTTGCCCAGTGAAGGGGTAACGGCTAGTTTAGCCCTTGGGGCTATAAATAGAAGTGGCCTTCGGCCATGGCTGGTGCGGAGCACCTAAGGGGACTTAGTGTCCATGCTTGTGAGTGCTTGGGAGCCCTCCATCACACATATACTTGATAGTGATCATTCGATTGTGTGAGTGAGCGATTCTAGTGCGATTGCATCATGAGGTTGCATCGAGTGGCACTAGGTGATCAAGTTGCAAGCCGGTGGTGCTTGTTACTCTTGGAGGTTGCCACCTCCTAGACGGCTTGGTGGTGGTCTCCGTCGAAGCGCGCAAGAAGCTTGTGCGGCGCTCCGGAGAAGTGCTTGTGAGGGGCATTGTGCTCGCCCCACGGGAGCCGCGAAGAGCAACTCTAGTAAAAGCGTGTCATTGAGCTACCCTCACACAAGGGGTTGGTTCTTGCGGCGCCCGATGTGCGGGCTTAGCGGGTGATGCTAATTAGCCGCCGAACCACCAAGTGAGCGGTCGACACAACGGGGACTAGCGTGTTGGCAAACACGTGAACCTCGGGAGAAAAATCATCGTGTCAACCTTGTTCTTCCCGTTGGTTTGCATCCCCATTACACAAGCTTGCAATTACTTTTATACATATTAAGCTTGTGTAGTTGCTCTTGTAATTAGATAGCTTGCGTAGCTTGCTAATTACCTTCTTGCTTGTGTAGCATAGAAGTAGCTCCCTTGCGTGGCTAATTTGGTTTTAGTAACCTTGTTAGTCACATTGCTTAGTTTGTGTAGCTAAGTATTTGCGCTCTCTAATTAGGCATTGGTTGCCTTGTTATTGAGCATTGCTAGTGAGCTTAGTTAGCTTTGTGCTTTTGCTTACTAGCATGTGTAGGAGCTCCCTTGTTGCTTAAAGTACTAGTGGCATAGGTTTGTGTAACCTTGCTCCTAGAATTGTTTAGGAGAGCTCTAGCTAGCCCGGCACCTGTGTTGCATAATTGTTATCTTTGCAAGGTGCTAGCGAACATATATAGTGGGGTATAGTCTTGGCTAGACCGATAGTTTTAATTCCGCATTTATATCGGTTAGCCGACGTGATTAATTTTAGAAAAGACTATTCACCCCCCCTCTAGTCCGCCATCTCGACCCTTCAACGAGCCGAGCCCACCTATCGCGCCGTCTCTTTCTTTCCCTCTTCTCCCTCTATTTTCTGCCGCTGTCACGTCATGGTGAAGCCAGAGAGTGAGCACCTCTCATCAATTCCTCATGCTCACGTCTCTGCCTTCACGCCCCCTCTCCAGCCGACCCCACCCTGCCTTGATTACGGCCAGGCCGAGCTCTAATTCTTGGAGCTTTGCCCACCGCCATGTTGTTAAGGCCCGTCACCACCTACACCGTGGCCAGCTGAAAGCTCTAGTTTGGTTTTGGTGAATTGATAAAACCCTAAGTGCTAACCTAGTTTATCAAGTGATCATGAGATAGGTAGCACATTCCAAGTGGTGAAGCAAATGAAGATCATGACACGATGATGGTGATGCCACGGTGATGATCAAGTGATTGGACTTGAAAAGAAGAAAGAGAAAAACAAAAGGCTCAAGGCAAAGGTATAAATGGTAGGAGCCATTTTGTTTTGGTGATCGAGACACTTAGTGAGTGTGATCACATTTAGGATCGATAGCCATACTATTAAGAGGGGTGAAACTCGTATCGAGATGCAGTTATCAAAGTGCCACTAGATGCTCTAACTCATTGCATATGCATTTAGGATCTAGTGGAGTGCTAACACCCTTGAAAATGTTTATAAAAATATGCTAACACATGTGCACAAGGTGACACACTTGGTGGTTGGCACATTTAAGCAAGGGTTAGAAACTTTACCGATGGAGTGCGGATAGTCCGACGGTGCCACCGGTGCCCTAGACAGAAAAGACAGAGGTCACTGTAAGTGACCGGACGCTGGTCTTGGAAGGACCAGCACGTCCGGTCAGTAGAAGCAGCGAAGACGCTGGCATCGGTCTCTGACCGGACGCTGGGTCACTTAGTGACTGGACGCTGGAGGGCTACATCTAGTCCTGCTGACGTGGTAGTGCACAGAGGAGACGCTGAGTGACCGGACGCTAGGTGAGTCCGGTCGAGCATGACTGGACGCGTCTGGTCATGAAAAATTGTTTCTAGATGCTTACTAGAAACGACTAGACGCTAAGGTCCAGCGTCCGGTCACTTTGAGTTGCTGCATCCGGTCGTCACTTGACCGTTGAGATCGGGCGGTCAACATTTGAAGAGAGGGGACACGTGGCACGCATCGCGTGACCGGACGCTGAGGTCCAGCATCCAATCGATATGACCGGAGCATCCGGTCACCCCGTGTTGTGCCCAGTGAAGGGGTACAACGGCTCTATTTTGTGGGGGCTTCTATTTAAGCCCCATGGCCGGCTCAAGCTCACTCTCTTGGCCATTTGCATTGATATAGCAACCTTGTGAGCTTAGCCAAAGCCCTCCCACTCATCTCCATCATTGATTTATCATCTTTGTGAGATTGGGAGAGAATCCAAGTGCATTGCTTGAGTGTTTGCATCTAGAGGCACTTGATGTTCGTGTTTCGCTGTGGGATTCATTTGTTACTCTTGGTGGTTGCCACCACCTAGACAGCTTGGAGCAGCGAGGATCGTTGAGCAGAGGGTGGTGATTGTCTACAGCTCCGATCATGGTGATTGTGAGGGGTTCTTGACCTTCCCTGGCGGAGAGCCAAAAGGTACTCTAGTGAATTACTCGTGGCTTGTGTGATCCTCATCTTGTGTTGGTTGTGTGGCACCCTATTGAGGGTTTGGTGTGTGATGCTAATTAGCGCGTGAACCTCCAAGTGAGTGAATCGCCATAACGGGGACTAGCTTACCGGCAAGCAAGTGAACCTCGGTAAAAAATCATTGTGTTCATCATTTGATTCTGAGGTGATTGGTCTTCATTGATATTGATTCTTGTGATTGATTGGTTCACTCCTCGACACGGCGGTATAACTATCTTACTCTCTCTCCCTTTACATTATTGCAAACTAGTTACCAAGCTCTTTAGTGTAGCTAGTTGTGAGAGCTTGTTAGTTTGGTTAGTGTAGCTCTTTAGTTAGTCTTTGAGAGCACACTTAGTGTAGTGTCATAGCTATTGTGTGGATAGAAACTATATAAACTAGAATTGTGGTAGGTGGCTTATAATTTTAGTAGGCTAGCGCAACACTTGCTTCGCCTCACAATTGTCTAATTGGTTTGTTAAGTGTTGTTGTAGAAATTTTTATTAGGCTATTCACCCCCCTCTAGCCATTAGGACCTTTCACCAGCCTCCACCACTTCACCCCGCGCTAATTCCTATGCCCCACTAGCTCGCCTTGACTCCCTCTCCATCGTGTGTACGCCAGTGAGAGTGCTACCGCCTCCTCGCTGCCACTGACATGGTCGTGTCTGCAATGGCTTGTAGTCGTGCTCGCTGTGCGCACATGTCCAGCACTACTCAGGTAGTCGCTGGCCGAACCCCCACTTTGGTCGAGTTCGTGGTGTGCCCCTGATGCTTATCCCCTATCTCTACCGTCCTATTAGCGTTGTGGCACACCGTAATGTGGTTGCCATCGTTGCAGGTCATCCACCATCAGGGAGAGCCCACTCTGCTTCACCCCTATTCGTGCCACCATCGCTTCACATCGAACCCTAGGTGAGCGTCGGTCTCGTAGATAGGTCAGCGTGGGTCCCATGTGGCCAGCGCAAGCGCTAGTGCCACCACTCACCGTGCCAGAGCACGCAGGGAAGGCCAAGGGCCTTGCCGTTGTAAAGATGAGAAAGATCCAAGGGTTTTGCTGCAAAGTCGCTGTCTGTAGAAATAGTAACGTGGACTGCGGGTTGTTTTGCTCATAGTCCAGGGGCATTTTTGCTAATGTACCGTGCACGCGGGATTACCCCGCCGTGGGCCACCTCGCACTGTAGGCCAGCCTCACGTGGGCCGTGCCTGTGGGCCGCCGCCGCGCTCGCTCTCTCACGTGCGTTGCGTCGCGTGGGCCACATTTGGTCGAAATCAGTTTAGCTTTTTTGTGGAGAATAGAAATAGCTTTTTCATTTTAATTCTTAGTTGAACTTTGGTAATTAATATAAAATTATGTAGGTATCTAAAAATTGTGAAACCAATTTTGTTAAGTTCCTAAAGTTGTGCTCTATCTGTTAGTGTATTTAGTTCATATATATACTTGTTGATACTAGAAGCTATTAAATCATTTGAGAGTGCTTAATATTATTAGGTTAAATATTGTAGGAATTTTTGTGGCAAAATGGTGATAGCCTTAGCTTTGAATTTTTTTACAGTAGGTTCATTGTATTATTATGTATTCACTGTAATTTTTGTAGCCCTAAAATAGACTATTTAATATGGTAGCTAAATACCCATTAAGGCTAAATGAATAATGGCATGATATTGGTTTATAAAAATTAAGCACTTGTAGGGTGAGCTTGAAAATCTATTTGGTAGAGATAATGATTAGCTTAGTACCTTAGTCATTAGAGCTAGCTTAGTAGCTTAGCAGGTGTATTCTTATTTTAAGGGTTGCTGTTGCTAAAATGCTAAGTGTTGCATCATCATCACATGCATGTAGAGAACGAGTTGGCGGAGATCGTGACCATCGGAGATCACTAGTTCGAGGAGGTGATCGAGGAGTACGAGGAGGAGGTCCTCATATAGGAGGAGGTCCCAAAGCCACCACTGACTGACTGAGCTGACACCCCACCTGCCCAAGGCAAGTCCCGATGCATAACCCTTATTTTAAATAATCACTGGATATATATATGTGATGTGCATTTACGTTACAGGCTTATTGTTGAAACTACAAGCATAGATAAACCTACCTATGAGTTCTACTAGCATAGGTCGAGTAGATGCTATGCTTAGGCTATCGGTAACATGAGTAACCTACCGTTACTCATAATAGGTGATTATTATTATTACTCTCATGATAAAATGGTGAAAGGAAATGGAGACCGGACAGGGATATGATACGGGTATTGATGGGTGTAACACGTTGTGTCCCACGGCCAATGGGCCATAGCTTAGTTACACTATTATCCCTGTCCATGTCGGTTAAGGACCGGCCATTGCATAGAATTCTAGTCAGGTCATAGACTTATTATCCTGAGCACATACTTACTTATGGGAGCGAGAAGGCTCATTGCTCTCTTGTCGTGGGTTCCAGCTCTTTTTGGACCAACTGATTATAGGTGAGGATGGTAGAGGTCTAAACACCACACTAAGTCCAGAACTCAGGAGTGGGGGCTTGGAGTCCAAGTTTGGACGAGGACCTGGACCCCTTGATAGGAGAGCGGGGGGTTGGTCCTGCTTATTCCTAGGGTACAAGCAGGGCATGTGTTTTGGGGTACCTAGCTAGGCTACATTGGTTCACGAATCGCTGTGTAATATGGTACGACTTGTCTACGATCTAGCACCATAGTAAGAACTGGAATATGAAAAATGGTAAAATGGTTTTGATTGCTTACCACCTGCTTTAAAGTAGCATAGGTGCTTACATAGAATGGTTAGTTAATGAACTAATAATGACTGCTAATGAAATTGAATATAAGGATGCATGCTTAGTAATGTTTCCTATAGATGCAATAAACCACAAGCCAGATAGCCTTGCATATCATTGGAGTCTTTTCTTTCCTTCTAACGGGTAAGTCTTGTGGAGTACAATTGAGTACTTAGGGTTTGTTCTACCCTGTTGCAGGTGACAGGAATATGTGGAGCTGACACTTATGTGTGGAAACCTCCTGGTGGGCTCAGCGGGATTTCCTTAACGTTGCGGGCATAGAGTTTATTTAAATCTTCCACCCAAAATGTTTTACAATGGAAAAACTTATAACCGGTTATGATGTATATAACAGATCATCCTGTTAATGTTTAACTTATCATTTAATGATTTTATTTCCGCTGAAACTCTGATAACATGGTTATATTCCGCTGTTATAAACAATAAATATTATACTCTGATGTTGCATGGAAAGGATGTAAGAAATGGCTAAAATGTTATAAGCTTTATTCTCCCATTTATGATCCTGTTGAAAAATGTGGATTTTCGGGTTCTCCCATGGGGAGTGCTCGATACAACTGCCTGATGTAGCTCACCTTCGGGCGCTTAGTGTTTAGTGGAAGACAAGCGCCTCCATAAGTGTGTTATTTCGGGCGGTTCTGCCACATTTGGCATTGCCGACTAGCCCATGTTGGGATAAGGAACTTGGCCAAACTTCAAAAGGATGAACATATCCTTGGACTAACAAATGTTCACTTTGAGAAAGATAGGATATGTAGTGCTTGTCAAGCCAGAAAGCAAGTTGGCATACCTCACCCACCAAAGAGCATCATGACCATGACGCAACCATTGGAGCTCATACACATGGATCTCTTTGGACCAGTCGCCTACCTAAGCATTAGGGGTAACAAATATGGTCTTGTTATTGTTGATAATTATTTTCATTTCACTTGGGTATTTTTCTTGTTTGATAAGTGTCAAGTTAGAGACAAAGTGAAGACTTTTGTTAGAAGAGCTCAAAAGGAGTTCGGTCTCCCTATCAAGAAAATGAGAAGCGACAAAGGGACCGAATTCAAGAACACCCAAGTTGAAGAGTTTCTTGATGAAGAAGGCATCAAGCATGAGTTCTCAACTCCATACACCCCTCAACAAAATGGTGTAGTAGAAAGGAAGAATCGTACACTAATTGACATGGCAAGGACAATGCCAGATGAGTACAAGATGCTGAACCTCTTTTGGTGCGAAGCAATCAACACCGCTTGCCATGCCATCAATCACCTCTACCTACACAAGAAGTTGAAGAAAACTTCATATGAGCTTCTAACTGGTAACAAACCAAAGGTGTCCTACTTTAGAGTGTTTGGGTGCAAGTGTTTCATACTTAATAAGAAACCCAAAACCTCTAAGTTTGCACCTAAAGTTGATGAAGGTTTTCTTCTTGGTTATGGATCAAATGAGCATGCCTATCGTGTTTTCAACAAAACCTCCGAGATAGTTGAAATGGCGGTAGACGTGACATTTGATGAATCTAATGGATCTCAAGTGGAGCAAGTTGATTCAAGTGTTGTAGGAAAGGAGGATCCACCATGTGAAGCAATCAAGCAATTAGCTATTGGTGATATAAGACCACAAGAAGATGAAGTCACTGAAGTGGAGGTTCCTCAAGCTATTGATGAACAAAGTTCCACTGACGTACCTGATGCTGAGGGGGAGTAGACCCCTATTGCAAATTAGCAGAGTGGCAGTGCTGCACATAAGAGCGGTAGTGTCGCACTCCCTCTGACAACAGCAGCAAGTCCAACTCTAATTCAAGGATAGAACCTACAACCCATATTCAAGCAAGAAGATAATGAAAATCCAGAAGATGGATAAGAGGCCATTGATCATCCAAGGCTAAGGCAAACAATACAACAGGATCATCCCGTTGACAACATCCTTGGAAGTCTTCAAAAAGGGGTAACAACTAGTTCACATTTAGCAAACTTTTACCAATATTACTTGTTTATTTCCTGTTTGGAACATCTTAAGGTTGAGCAAGCACTTGGTGATCTGGATTGGGTGATGGCCATGCAAGATGAGCTCAACAATTTTGAAAGAAATCAAGTGTGGACCTTGGTGGAGAGACCCAACACCAATATCATTGGCACCAAGTGGGTCTTTCGCAACAAGCAAGATGAGAATGGCGTGGTGACAAGAAACAAGGCAAGATTGGTTGCTCAAGGTTTCACACAAGTAGAGGGCTTGGAATTTGAGGAAACATATGCACCGGTGGCAAGACTTGAAGCAATCTGAATGCTTCTAGCCTATGCCACTCATCACAATTTCAAGCTATATCAAATGGACGTGAAGAGTGCATTCCTCAATGGCCCCATTCAAAAACTTGTCTATGTTGAGCAACCATCAGGTTTTAAAGATACCAAGTTCCCCAACCACATCTACAAACTCCAAAAGATGCTCTATGGGCTTCAGCAAGCACCAAGAGCATGGTATGAATGCCTTAAGGAATTCTTGCTTAAACAAGGCTTTGAAATAGACAAAGCCGACCCTACCCTTTTCACTCACAAAGTTGGTAAAGATATATTTGTGTGCCAAATATGTCGATGACATCATATTTGGTAGTACTAATCATACTTTTTGTGAGGAATTTAGTAGGATCATAATGAAGAGATTTGAGATGTCCATAATGGGTGAGTTGAAGTTCTTCCTCAGATTTTAAATCAAGCAAGTGAAGGACGGAACTTTTATTAGTCAAATGAAGTACACCCATGATATGCTCAAGAAGTTTGACATGGTGAATGCCAAGCCTATCAAAACTCCCATGCCAACCAATGGACATCTTAACCTCAACATTGAAGGGAAAGTCATGGATACCAAGGTATATCATTCTATGATCGGCTCTCTACTTTATTTGTGCGCATCTAGGCCCGATATTATGCTTAGTGCGTGCATGTGTGCTAGATTTCAAGCTAACCTGAAAGAGTGTCACTTGGTGGCCGTTAAGAGAATCCTGAGATATTTAGTACACACTCCTAACCTTGGTTTATGGTATCCTAAGGGCTCTAAGTTTGACCTACTTGGGTATTCGGATTCCGATTACGCCAGTTGCAAAGTAGATCAAAAAGCACTTTGGGGACATGTCAATTCCTTAGATGATCCCTAGTGTCTTGGAGTTCTAAAAAGCAAAATTGTGTAGCCCTTTCCACTGTCGAGGCCGAGTACATTGCGGCCGGTGCATGTTATGCCTAACTACTTTGGATGAGGCAAACTCTTCATAATTTCAGATGTCATTTTACCAAAATCCCATTATTATGTGACAATGAGAGTGCCATTAAGCTTGCAATCAATCCCATAAGCCACTCTAGAACCAAGCACATAGACATCCGTCATCATTTCTTGAGAGACCACAAAACCAAAGGAGATATCAAAATTTGCCATGTCAGTACCAAAAAGCAACAAGCCGATATCTTCACAAAGCCCCTCGATGAGTCAAGGTTTTGGGCTTTGCGTAGTGAGCTAAATATACTTGATTCTCGTAACGTGGTTTGAATTTTAGCATGCCTCTGTTTGACAAACTAGTATCTAGGCAAAAGAGTTGAAAATTTTCATATTGTGCATGAAAATGATTTATAAAAGGCAACTTATATATCATGATCATGGTATGTATTGATTATTTGTTTCTGGTCATGGTATATAGGTGATATGTGTCAATATCTTATACAGAGAGTCATATAGATTATAGCTAACTCCCACTATTTTGGGGAGTGCGGCAGTGCCAGGCTAGGCATGCGGTAGTGTCGCACTTTGAATCTCAGATTCGACCCAAACAATTTTATTGTGGGGCCCATTTATTCTTCCTCTTATCCTCAGGTCCATAGTAACTTCTTTCCCTCTCTCTTCCCCCTGACGCCGATGCCCGCACCTCTCTCTACTCTCGCGCCCACGCCATTGCCGTCGCTTGGTCGCGCGTTGTTAGTCTCTGGTAATGCTACGGTAGCTGCCAGCCCTCCCTCAATGTCATTGATGGCTGCTACTGCCCCTAGCCCAAGCAGTTTCTTCCCTCTCCTCTCTAATCCTCGTTTGAGAAGGTAGAACCCTAAACCTACTCGATCTATGCAATGTGAGTGATTCTGTGATGGATTCGGGTTCTTAGTGGTACTATCAACGAGTAGGAGGGAGATTTGATGGACAAATTAAATCAATAGGTCGATTCATTTGGGGGCGGTGCACAACACGTGCGGTAGTGCCACGGTAAGGTGCGGCAGTACCACACCCTGTAGTTTGAGACTGTGTCTAATTGTGACTTTCCCTAGATGAATTGATGTATTGGTTGGATTTATTCACCACATGCTCTCTCCCACTCAAAATGTTATCACTATTCCCATCTATTACATGACATCATGTGTTTTTATCTTGAACTATGCTCTGGAAATTGTTTGGTGATGTGGGAAGACATTTGAAAAATGGATTTGCTAAGAAAGAAGGAGATCATGAGCTTGTGGTAGTGCCGCACTGCCTAGGTAGCACTGTCCATAGTGTCTCTCTCAGGGTGCGGCAGTGCCGCACTGCCTAGGCAGCACTATCCATTGTGTCTCTCAAGTTCATGATGTAAGTCCTTTTTCTTATCAAGACTATTCTTCAAGTGATTTTCTATGTCCCATTTGTACAATTTCTTATCTAGTTCATTCTATGCATAGATGGAGCATGGAGATAATGACCAAAGGGGGAAAAGGAAGATGAATGAGCAAAGAGACAAGGATCCACCTTGCCATGGTTGAGGGAGGTCAAAAGCAGCAGGTAGTAGTGCAGCTCCAAGGGGACTTGGTGATAGGGGGAGGCGCGAGCAATACATTGAAGATGAGGAGAGGCTATAGATGATAGGTCATACCACTGATGCCATTCCTGACGCCCCATAGCATCTCTCTAAGTTTGATGGCAGATACATGAGAGCTTTTGATGGTGAGATCATCATGAGACCTCCAGATGACTCCCGCCAGCATGCAGTTGTCAACTATTCCAAGAGTTGGAAGCTGATGGAAGAGGCAAGGGGGATCAATCCCTATGCAGTGTGCAAGGATTTGAGCATTGATTATAGATTCTAGAATGAGCTTCATTCCAATTTTTATGCCACTGCCATTCTTGCATCCAAGAAAATCAAGATCATCAAGATACAGTATATTGATTGGGATGAGATGCAGGAGAAGGAGCCTGAGTTTGACAAGGTAATTAAAATTTGTGACATGTTCTAGCTTTCAGACATCATGGGTTTCTAGTATAACTGGAATGAGGAGGTCCTTGCACAGTTTCATGCCACATACTTCTATGACCAGACCTCTGATGAGATTCACTAGATGACTGGTGGTCGGCACTACCGAGTCGACTTTGTCACTTTTAGCCGGATTCTTGGCTTTGGGGAGGAGCACAGAGGTTACACTTATATTCATGATGAGCCTTGAGCTGAGATCTGTGACATCAGTTACATATGGAGAGATAGAAGGATTGTAGATGGCAAGAGGAGTGGTCTACATAGCTTCTATTACATCCTCAACAACCTCATCAGGAACACCATCAACCCAAAGGATGGAGCAGCCTTAAATATTAATGGCTATGTGAGAAATGTGTTGGCTAGATTTGCTCCAGGTGGGGACAGGTTCAATGTCCCTAGATTCATGTGGACTAAGTTGAGATTTGTAGTGGAGGATGGGAGGAGGGGCTGCCCTATGCCCCTTACCTCATGTTCATGATTGAGAGGGTCACTGGATTTTATTTTTTGAAGGATGGGATGCACACCATCTACAAAATTGAGAAGACCCAGCCAGCTATAGCTACTCAGGGAGCGGGGAGCTCTCATGCTCATGTAGATATCCCTAAGTTTTCCCGCTCTAGGTCTTGCAAAGGAGGCAAGATGAAGAAGTTTGGCAAGTGGTTGAAGGCAATCTTTGGCAACTGCACCTATGCGGCTGACAGAGCGTATGAGACATAGCTTGAGCAGCGTCAGCAGCATGGATAGGACCTTCCATCACTTCCTCCTATTCCACCTCCTCCACAGTATGACCTTTCGAGTCTCTTCAACATAGATTCAGATGATGAGGATGAGGAGGAGGAGCAGGGATGAGCAGTAGATTGGGATGAGATCCTAGAGGGATACCGTCAGAGATAGGAGCCAAGGTGTTCTACTCGCTACACTGCCACAACTCATCGCTAGGGCCATGCACGTATTGACTCCGACGATGATGATGGTGGTGCTGGGACTACTGCAGGAGGTGATGATATTGATTGGATGGACATTCAGGGAGATGACAAGTAGGTGTTGATCTTTCTTCTTTTCTTCTCTTTTTGGTGCTTTATTCCAAAGGGGGAGAAAATTAGAGGGGTCAATAACTTTTCGACGCCATGGTCAGCAGCTGCGCTTCATGTCCTATTCGATGAGTGTTAGTCTTCGCTAGGTGGAAAGTTTGAGAGTCGCTCAAAACTCAAAATTGTGAAATAATGCTACTATTTGACTCTTTGTGTATCGGATA
Organism: Miscanthus floridulus; assembly: GCF_019320115.1. Taxonomy (NCBI): domain Eukaryota; kingdom Viridiplantae; phylum Streptophyta; class Magnoliopsida; order Poales; family Poaceae; genus Miscanthus; species Miscanthus floridulus. Next base: position 40,755 of record NW_027096782.1, on the reverse strand, counting down.
TGGATATGTATCATTTGTGTGGATTAGAAGTCATCTTATTGTGCTAGGTTGCATATCTTTTTTTTATCGAAGCTAGCTGTGTGGTGCTTGACTCTGTCTTGCTCGTACAGTCAAGTGCGGTAGTGCCACACTCCTAGTACCGTAGTGTCGCACTCAGCTGCAGCAGCAAGCACATGTGTGCATGATCTGTCATATGCATCATGTATATATTTTCTTGACACTGTGTGTAGCACCCCACAAAGGCATGGATGTAGGGGGAGCCCCAATTTTCACTTCACTAAAGTGTGAATCTTGGCCTCTTATGCCAATTTGAGAATTCAATTCTCTATTCACATATTTAGGGGAGGCTCTACACCCATGGCTCGAAAAAAAAATCTCAGTTATTCCTTTCATATCTTTTGTAAGCTCTAATTGGGTTGTCATCAATCACCAAAAAGGAGGAGATTGTAAGTGTAATCAAGCCCTAATGTGGGTTTTGGTGTTGATGACCACCTAATTAGAGAACTAATGAGATTTATTAAGATGATAAGTAGGGAATTCATTATAGAGGATGTTACATGGAAAGGAGGAGCCCCCAATTACAAATAAGGATGGCATTGTGCTCAAAGGAGTTTTGAATTCTTGTCTTTTGAAATTGGGTATGGGAAAAGCTGTACTATAAAGGGGGACACTACAACTGGTTAAAAGTGTGCAACCAAATGTTCAATCTTTACACAAAACATCCTCACACCTCAGCCAATACAGCCAACTTAACAACTCCTCCACCCTCGCTGTCTTGCTGGGTGCGGCAGTGCCGCACCTGGAGAGAGGCATTGCCGCACCGTGGCACTGCCGTACTTAAGTAACCGTTGGGAGGTAGGGGGTATTTATACTTTTCCCTGTCCTCCATAACGTCTCTCTCTTCTTCCCCAACGGTTCAGACCGACAAAAATCAATAGGTGCTCATCTCCTCTCTCCTCCATTGGTGCCCTTCAAGCTCTCAAGCTTTCCCTTTGACTTCCCCATCAATCCTTGAGAGAAAAAGGTGCCAAAAGTGATTAGAGAGCAGCTCCACTGATTCCAAAGTCTAAAGAGCATTTGGTCTATGTTTTAGCCGACGGTTGTGTTTGTTACTCTTGGAGCTTGGCTCCTAGCCGGCTAGAGCATCGCCCGATGAGCTTGCTACGTTTGTGGCAGCCCCAAAAGGTTTGTAACCACCTCTTGCAGCGAGTAAAATAACCCCTCATCTCAAGAGTTCACTCTCTTGACTTGAAAACGAGGTAGTGTTGCAAATCCCTAAGCCTTACTGGTATACCACAACAACGTGGACTTAGGCAAGCCTTGGTGGCGAGCTAAACCACGGGATAAATCCTTGTGTCATCTTGTGCTTGTGTTGCTACATTTGTGTTCTTATTGTTATTGAGGTGATTTCTAGGGTTTGAGGCCGATCTACTTGTGTGTGGTGTTCCCATCACTTTCAGTTGTTGATCTATGATCTACTACCCTGCAGGAAGCTAAGAAATTTACACAATCTAAATTTCGTTGGGTAGATTTTGAACTATGAACTAATATCTCCTATAGGGTGCGACAGTGCCGCGCTCACAGAGCGACAGTGTCGCGGGTGAATTTGACTTCGGTTTGAGTTGAATTTTTACAGGCCTATTCACCTCCCCTCCAGGCGTACCAGAGATCCTACAAGTGGTATCAGAGCAGGTTACCTCGTGTGCGCTTCACCGCGTGAGGTATGGAGCCCGAGGGAGGATCCGGTGTTGTGAAGCCCATCAACGTCGATCCGGAGGACGTTGGGCTGCATGACACCGATAGCAGTGAGCTTAGCGCCTCTACAATGAGCAACTCCTTGCTCCCGCAGCTAGAGGCAACCGATATCGAAAAAGCTCAAAATGAAGAAGAAGAAAAAAAGTAGGGCAACTAGAAAAGAGAAACAAGAGAAAAGGAAAAGGAGCAGCAGCGGTTAGAAGAGAAGAAAGCAAGAAAAGAAGAAAGAAGACTCAAGAGAGAAGATAGAAGAAAAAGAAGAGAAGCAAGAAAGAAGAAGGAACAAGAGGCAAAAGCCTCCAATGCATCTTCAAGTGTGCTATCTAGCAGCTCTAAAGATGGTGATGATGATGAGTCCTGCCAAGTGCATAGCAAGAAGTACAAGAAAGGAAAGGGCAAGAAGAATGATGACAACAAATATGTCGCCGTATCCTTTAACTATTCTTCTATGTCTATGACTAACCATGATCGCAAGTCTTTCATCGATGTGCCCGGTGGCTCCCAGATCAGGTCTCGACAGTGGCTCCCTAGATCTGGCGTCGGGCTGCTCGATCCGCCCCTCCCAGCAATGGCCACGTGCGCATGCCTCTCCCAACCGGGCAAGCGACGGGCGCGGCGGATGGGGCCTCCTCCCCTGGCCCGGTGGCTCCACAGATCCGGCCGTGGGCGGCTCGATTTGGCAGCGGGAGGACCAGATCCTGACGACGGGAGGCCGGATGCCGACAGTGCGGGCGGTCCAAGTTCCAGCGAGCAGCTGCAGGGACGGCGCCCGTGGATGGGCTCGGTAGGCCTATCCGCGAGTTTCTCTTTTTTTGTTTTTCGTATTTGATTTAAGGAGGTGGGCAAAGCAATCGCCTCCGTAGGTCACAGATTAACCGTGACCTTTGATTGGAGGCGGTTGCAATGCCCGTCTCCATTAACCCTTTTTGCCCGCCTCCAATAAGATTTCTGTAGTAGTGAATCACATTTTGTTTGTGCAGTCCAGAATAACAAGGGTTGTGTTGACACCGAATGGAATTACACACCAGCAAGGTTCTGGACACCCGTCATAGCAAACAAGCTTGATTGCAACAAGAATGCAGCGGAACGACGAAATCAACCGAGGGGTTGGTTAGGCCGATGTTGAACCCGTTCTTCGCCTGGTAAACTCTTGAACAGCTCTCCGCAAAGAACCGTTGAGGAGGAGTATGTGAAGGGTGTCCTAGGGTCGGCAAGGCCACCTAAGAGCGTTGCCAAATCTTACCTAGGAGACGTGACGAACAACAAGGTAGAGAGAAACTAGAGCAAAAGAGGGTAGGTGTTGTGTTTTTTACGATGGAAGGTAGGATCTTTAGTCGGTCGTAATCCTCTCACATATATAGAGAGGGTGGTTTTATCATAGTAAAAACAAGTCTAAAATGTGTTTTCCATGTTTCCCACGTCGAAATAGATCTAAAAACTGAGTTGGAAACCAAACCGACTCGGACTTAGCAGCTAAACCGGTTTTCATAGGCTCAGACGCTATGGTCAGGCCGAAAACAAGGGGCAGTAGAACCGCCTCAGCCGACTCTATCAAGACAGGCGCCATATTCTTCCCTTTTTGCTTGTTCCTTTTGTTGTTTATCGCGCCAAATATTTTGCATCTCCCAGGGTGCTAGGAATTGTTGGTGTTGTCCTCGTTTCACGTTGGCACACTTTTGGGTGTCAACAAGTTGTTTGGGCTACATGTATATATGCATACATCAAATATACGGTTTCCTTGGCCACGGCCGCCCATACAGAGGCCCCCTTTTTCTTCCCCTCTAGCGAGGTTGCTAGTGACAAGGAGAGGAAATTGATCCCTCGTTTAGAGTTAATTAATTCTTTAGATTCAGTTTTCTAGGTTTAATTTTAATAAATCGATAGGCAAAATCATCTCTAATGTTCAATCCGAAATTTGTTACCTACCATAACTTCGACGATGGCCATGACAAGATCATCGTTGAGGGAGTCAATTTGTCGACCGGACGTTAGTTTGTGGTTACCATATATAAGGGTAAAGGTGTTGATGGGTATTCTCTACAGTGATGTTAACTCTGAGTTGTCGACCTCATCGCCGATGACCGTGGAGAACAATCAAGTGTCCAATTTGATACATCAAGGGTTAGGGTGCTTAATATGCAGTCTGTGTTCAACCATCGATATTCGTTTCATCAATTCAAGTGTGTTTCGGTCTAATTTCGAAACAGTTCGATCTTGCAGCATGTTCATAGTTTTGGGGTTGGTAGGCAGATTCGGTATGCGGACTGTACTCTGATTTTGTTGTTCGACGGTGCTATGTTCATTTGCAGCATCAACTGTATCGCTCAAACCCACTAGGAAAGAATATGACATAAGGACTTGGATAAAATATTGTTTCTTTTTATCCTACGAGGTTTTTCTATATGTAATTTTAGGATACACAATTTTAATATAATTCATTCTTTGGAAGAAAAAAAAGTACACCTAGATAGGTCTATTTCAGGACAAGTGAGGCTGAAGTCTGGTTTGCCTTTGCACCATCTAAACTAATTGCTCATCATAATTAAGACATCGATAGGTACTAATTGCTACTACAGGGTGGTGTTTCTGTTAGCTCCATCCTTCATGGCTACCTTCAGCTTGATCCACTTCTGGGTACCAACGTGAGGTGTTTGTGGTTGATAATGCACTTGCAGTTTTGACTTTCTACCACACAGAAGCAAATATTGCCAAGTTGTGTCCATGGATGTGGGCCTGCCAAAGAAAAGCCATGTTTCTTTATTTCAATGATGGCTCTAGCAATGACACTTTCTTCCTGTCAACCAATAAAATTGTGGACCTACTTCCATCTTACATTACTGAATATAGCCCTCATGCTAAGAAGCTTCAGTATACTTGAGACCGTTACTTGATGCACCACCCTTCCAGATATGCTGGGAAGTGCTGCTGCTTGATGAAGGATTCTTTAGTATCAGCAAGGAAATGCAGTCTGCAGCGAATTGGTAGAGCTTGACATATTCCTTGTCTTGTGAGCCTTTTGGTCCTCCACTGTTGATTAGTATGGCAGCAAAGGGAAGCACCGGAGCTAGCATATTAAAATTGTGCCTTCATCTGTCCAGCATCAGATGGGATTCGGGAGCCAAACTTATGCACTTTTTGCGCGCTGATTCATTTGATGTCTTGAAGATGTGTTCCAGTGCAGCCTTACAAACTGGATGGGAACTCAGGAAGGCTCAGTTCAGAAGAGGAAACAATGGAAACATCCAGGTGACAATTAGAAACAATGCGATAATGCTCCAGTTAAGACGTCCAGAACGGACGGACGCCTCACTTGCTCACTCCCGCACTCAGTTCCTCTCTTCCGTGCTCGCGCCCCGCGCCTACCCCGACGCGAGGTCATAGCTGCCTCCGTGGCCAACGGCGGTGCGCTCCCCCACCACGGCAGCCTCCTCCCCTACCGCGGCGTCCTCACCCACCGGGAGTGCCCAACGCCCGCGGATCCGGTGGTCCTCTCTCCCACTCCGGTGAGATCCAAGCAAGCTACTGACCCTCCCCTACCCCAGCCGTCGGTGCCCTCCCCAGATCCGGCATCGTCTCCTCTCTCTCGGCTGACGGCGGGCATGGCGGGCGTGCGCCACCGCAGTTGCCCACCAGGTAGGTCATGGCCGTGCGGCGATGCTGTGTTTCAAATGTTTCTGGACGCTTTCTCAAACATGTTGCAAGCCCATGTTTCGAGTGTTTCAGTTGTTTTAGATATATGTTTCAATTGTTTCATGCGGATGTTGCAAAAGTAGATCGAGATGTTGCATATGTTGCAATGGTTGTACACATATGTTGCAAGCGTCTATCCCCAATGTTTCATCTGTTTTTTGTATATGTATGTTGCAAGTGTTTCAGATGCGTGCCTCAAGTGTTTCAACTGTCTTCTTTTGTATGTTGCAAGTGTTGTATCTAGATGTTTTAAAAGTAGATCGGACGTTGCACATGTTGCAATGGTGTTTCAACTCTATGTTCCAAATGTTTCATCTATTTTAGATGTATGTTTGCAAAGGTTTGGTTTCATCTGAATGTTGCAAAAGTAGATCGGGGTGTTGCATGGTGTGGCTGGTGGCTGTTGCTGGGGCGCAGTCGTGGATCAACCCACGTGGGTTTCTCCGTGCAGGGCGCAGGGTGGGCACGGGGGCGCGGGTCCCTACGACGGATGCGGGTGCGGGTGCTGGGGAGCGACGCGGGACGCGGGGCGTCGGGCGAGTTGCGGATGAGGGAGCGGCGTAGGTGTCGGAGCCTCGTCCAGACACGACGTCCCGTCTGGACACCCAGTGCTTAGGCATTCCGGTAACAATGGCTATCTTTGCAACCCAACTCAAGACAAGAGATCCCCCAGGTTTTCATATAGGGGAATGTCCAGATACTTGCATCAGATGGGCTGCCTCTCGTATGGGCCACGACCCAGTCGCCCATGCAACAAGTCTTAGCAACTACAAGAGGAGAAACATCAGTAAGGGAGGCATTCAAAATCAGAAAGGAACAAAGTTCGTCTCCTATTCTTCTTCTACCTTGGCACTCCTCTTCCACCTCGAGTCTCCCCTAGGTCTAGGGTTGTCGTCCTTGCCCAGTTCTCTGTTCCTCCATCTAGATTGCTCTGCTAGCTCCAAACCTCCTCCCCTGAGGTCGTGTACTCTAATTTGTATCGGAATCAAGTTGTTCTGTGAACTAATCAGGAAAGGTGTACTAACAGTCATGTAATCATAATGCAAGTATATATAATATAAAATACACATTATTTTCTGCAGAGAGGATACGTGTTCTACGACCGCGTGGTGCGACAGCTAAGCCACGTGGTACGAGAAATCGGACTCCTCGTTCATTCTCACGGTGGATGAGCTTTGCACGGTGAAAATAAGTTCCAAACAGGGCTATGAACTCATGGCATAATTTCTTTTGGGTAAGAGTACAGATTAGGCATTAGAGACGGCATTTTGTACTCCAAGTAAGCCTACTTTAATGCAACCCTCCTGGCACAACTAGCCAATAAATTGCACTAAACCTAGCTTAACATGCTACTTTTGCGGCAACAAAAACAGGAGCAGCATTTCGACTAGTTGCTTCAGAAACGCTCTGGCCGTACCCCCCCATATGAATCAGGCTCTAAAGGGGCACTCGCTACCTATCAGCAGCTCATGTTACATCAGATCAGTCGCCCACCAGCTAATTCTACGGATGGCAGGACCAGCTGCCATGGAGAATTCAAGTACATGAAACATTCGAGTTACAATGACGAGTTCAGATAAATTGGGGCCTATGAATGACAGGTTCCTATCTTGGTTGAATGGCTGCCAAATTTGTGGCCCAACAATGAAAGAATCAGAATCAGATTCAGCCTCTGGTGTTTTGGGCGAGCTTCTTTGCACGCCCATTGGACGGTTGCCCATCATCCTTTCCTCCCGAAGCCTCAGGCTTCCGGGCCCAAGCAGGGGCTCTGTCAGGCTCATAGCGGTAATCATAGAATAACTCTTCGCCAGCGAGGATTCTTTCTTTGGCGAATATGCCCACTCTATGATCACCAGCTACCATGATAACCTTGGCATAGCAATTCGGGTCAGGGGCATGGTTGGCAAATTTCAGCTTGTCACCCATTCTGTATGCATCAAGAACATACTGCATCCAAACAGTACAAGTCAGCATGTGGCAGATGGTGGACGAAGCAGAGCAGTTGAAAATTTCAGTTAACACAAAGGCACAATACAGTGCTGGTCCCATCAGGTGGTCAGTCCTAGCATAATAACTGAATGCTTGCAGAGGATAATCTTGCACACCTACCTCATTGTTCAGGTTGAAAAGAAACGATGAGTTCTCACGATCGTATATCTTTCCACGCTTATCTGCTTCTTTGTGTGAGATTAGTTCCCCAGTGTACTCACCAAGATATTCATGCTTGCTAACACTATTCTGAAGGTTTAAGAAAAGACAGATAAGGCATCATAACGGGAAGTAGGAATGGAAAAGAACAGATGAATAGTTTTACCTTGAGGAATGCTCCCCAGCCAGAGACATCTGATCTTCCAAGTAAGACCTAAGAATATCATGAGTCATGACTAAGTAAAGACCTTTGATGAAATATTTTTCAAAAAGAGCAAATTCTAAAGTAAAATGTAAGAATATTTTACTGGGACTTGTTGCCTCAGTGCACCACAACATATGTTCATTCATTCATAAACTCAGATGGATTTAGACCTTTGCACTCAAATCACTTGTACATCACAATAACAATGTACCAGATGAAGTTTAAAGAAAACTAGACTTGAGAATCTCCTGTAAAAGGATTTGCAGTTCTTTTTTCTTGAAAAATGAAATTAAAGGATAGATATAGATAAATCAATTATCATCTTCACTGGATTATAAGCAACATGCCAATAGCATGGGTATATTATCAAAGCAAAGCTTTTTACCCTTTGTTGTTGTTTAAGAAGCAGTTTCATGTTCCTGCATTCATAATTATCTCCTCTCTGGTTTGGAACTCCCAATGTACCATCACCACACCTGTAAGTTGGAAAATATAAGTGACTGTAGTTTCAGTGTACTGATGATTTATTCTAGAAAAGAATTATGGATTTAAATCAGCTCTAATGACTAATGAGGAACCATTTGACCAAAACTTTTTTTATAACTAGTTTTTGATAATGATAAATTTGTTCAATCTTTCTTTGCCTTCTACTCAGCTCTAATGTCATGAAAAATTGAAAAATCTTCAATTTTTTTGGTTGACACATAGAAAACTTAAATTAGGAAAATTCCTGAAGTCGTAAAGCCTAGTTCAAATTAAACGAGACGATTGCCTATACATGTCAGCAGAACGTTGATACTAAAGCCTACATTTTGTAAATCATCCTGTATAAATTGGATATATTCCAACAAAATTACATACAGCCTAGTATTGTGTAATATTTAACCCCAGAGTTCATAGCTGTTCAATGGGAAACTAGGCATGTTGCCCAGTTAAAAACTGCAAAGGCACAAATTAACATTTAGTTCAGTATTTAGCATAAGGCATGGCAAGATAATTCCAAATTACTATGATAACTGACACCAATTCTATTAACTTGATCATCTTAAATATAATCGACTTGTTAAGACTTCAATATGCAGAATTTAGTAAATTGAGATAGTACAACCATAAACAGAGAGAATCACAATGCACTTCTTGGTGATCAATATTCCTAGGAATAGATAAAGTTACATCTACCCTCCTTCAAAGGTATAGAAATCCAAACAATGAAAATTGCAATACAAGTCTACAACTACAGTTTTACTTCATACAACTTAGTCTCAAAACCTCTGGTGGTGAAATATAAGGAACATACAATTTTTTTAAGAGGTGGTAAACGACCAGGGTGTGATTGGAGAACACATAATTTGGAGGTGTCACTGTAAATGATGGCCATGACCCAGATTTTAAAATACATACCCGACCCAGCAGTTTCTGCAAACATCTGGATCGCATTCCCTGTCAGCAGCAAAACATGGACATTGGCGGCTGCGACACTGGCTCTTTGCACAGTGACATCCTCGAAAACGGTTCTTGCAAATTTTTGGACACCTGAATGCATAAGGGAAGGGATAACCTTTCACAAAAAGAACATGATGAATCACAAAATTACAACAGCAGGATGGTGGTGAAATGTTGCCACATACTAATTTCCTTCCCAATCAAGAATAAAAAATGCTTAAACTAAGAAACAGTCAGCAAAGTAGATTGTTTGGATCCCGCCTGTGTCTGCCCTGCCAACAGGGCTAGCCAAACAAATGGCACAGGATTACGCAGGCCAAAGATTATGTGAACTGACTGTGTGAGCCAGCGTGAGTGTGGGCAAGCTAAAGATTGGCACCAATCCAAACAGGCACACTTGGGCATGGTCTAACACCAAAAACTAGGTGGTATGTGTTCAAGCAACAATCCAAACATCGCCACAGTATATTTGAATACAAATGTTTCTAGATTAAAAGGGTCGTGACAAGACAGCAACTCAAAGAGCAGCATCAGAAAAGAATTGATATTCATTTACCACAGCGTTGCAACAGCATAGAAAACCAGAGTGAATCTATAACTGTCTATACTACAATTTTTCCCCTAACCAACACCTTTAATAACCAGAAGGGCAACCACTTCCTGATTTATTGAGTCTGCCTGCAACAAGACTAACATAGAAAAGTTCATATTCTAAACAAAGGGCAACTATCTGGCAGAACGGATAAAACATTTCTGATATCAGCAAAAGGGAGGTAAAACCATGATAGATAATGCTGCATAGGGTTGCAAATTGGTGACCCTTAAGGTCTCCACTGCCCCTCTTTAGTACAAAAAAATGTATTAGTTATTCAAAATGAGATACAAAATGTATAAAGAATAATGCTGTACATAAAAATTTATGCATACTAATAAGCTGATGCAAAGGAAAACAGGCAACTCACCCGCAGTATTTCTCACAGCATGTCCCATTTGTAAGACATGGACACTGCATTCCACATGCAGATTGACAACCAAATTTATGCATGCTAATAAGCTGACGCAAAGGAAAACAGGTAACTCACCCGCAGTATTTCTCACAGCATGTCCCATTTGTAAGACATGGACACTGCTTTCCACATGCAGATTGACAACCACAAGGATTATATTGTCGACAAGGCTGATCCTTCCTTTCAGGTAATCCTTTTCCTTATGAAATGGTAACCTGCAGATTTCCAGGTGTACTTCAAACGACGGACTTTACCTCGCCTTCTAAAATACCTTGACCTTGTGCGCAACTCAGTACCCTGGGACATCAACATGGACAACACCAAATTAAGTTACCAGCTTGAACGTAAGTATCAACAAATAATGGTCACAGTGAATCCAACCTTAATATATCCTTTAACAAGAGAATCGACACCACTAAGAGCTCCAGATGCACTGCTGTTTTCAATATAATTCATATACTGAAAAACATCTCTGCATGTCTTCATTCCAGCAAGAAGGTTCCGAGCAATTAAACAACTGTGTGAAAGGCAAACCATGGGTTCAGTGTAACTATTGAGTTTAGGTAAACCAAGATTAAATTGTTTTTTTACAATTACAGTAGAAAGATCTCCGATATGTTTATGTGGTGTCACAAGGTAAAGAGAAGATGAATTTCAAGAAATTTGGAGATTAAGGGAAACAAAATTCCTAAGTTCCTTGCACAAGGAACACCATTCTGATCACTATGAGCTATCTGGAGTTTGATATTAGGAGAAAGACCCAACCTGTTCCTTCCAAAAATCTCTAATCCTTTCACCAGAAGTCCCTGCTCAATTGCCTTCCAGGATCTCAAGTAACCCTCCTGCTTGCATATATTCTCATCGACGAATTCTTCTTTCCTTGAACTATCGTAACCATCTGTTGCTGAATGACGGTTATTTGCTTCTGTTGAATCATTATGAACTTCAGCAGAAGCTGAGTTATTCCCAATTTGAGGTGTACTCTTCTTTTTGGAAATTCTTGTGCTTGGAGAACTCTGTTGTGAGGATACAATTAATTCCTTATTTCCATTTCGTGTATCAGATCTAAGCTTCATGTCCCTTGCCAAAGAGGATCCACTAACAGAATTAGAATCAGATGATGCCATTTCCCTTTGTCCTTTCTTCACACTCATGAGAATTCTCTTGGCAATTCGTCTATTGGTAATCTTTCTGATTCCACCTTTCGGCCCAATTTTAACTTTTGAGGGACTAGGGGAGTGTTGTGGAGATTTATTGCTTATTGGATGTACTTCTGAGTCACTGCTTTCTGAGATAACCCTTGCAGTTGAAGAGCTTTCACTTTGTTGAGATTTAGTTTTCCTTCCACTGGAGCCGTTCTTTTTCCTATTTGGGCCTGGCTGGTTCATCACATTGTCTGATGAGTGAGCTGGCTCCTCAACATCAATAAGCATGTGATCAACTCCAGCTACAGAATCTGGTTCAGAGGCCTGCAAAAATGTTGTTAACAAAACAAGTACCAAAGCAAAATCGTAAGCTTATGCTTCAAAGTTCAGAAGGCTAAATTGTCACACAGCAAAAACAACTATTTGATGTCATTCGCAACAAAATACGAACCAGTTTATAGCAATGAATACCACAGGGTACACCATCATCAACGCCACTCCAAGCTGTATGTTTTTCTGCCTGTACAAAGAAGACGCAAATCAAGTAAACACACAATTTTAGAAATAACTCTTTCAACTTGTGAAAACTTACAGGAAATACTAAATCTTGAGAACACCCGTGTAGCTTGCAATCAAACACCTATCAGCATCACCAATGAGCAGAAATGTCCGTCAGCACACAGGTCCTAGAAAAGAATATCTGAAAGTTAAGAGTCAGGCGTACTAGACATCGTCGACAGAAGAGATTGTCAAAGGAATCCAATGCTGCATCCAAATCTTTGTCACGGTACAAATCTTCCACTTTGGCATTATGTTCAGTCCCTTTCTTGCAAGAATCCTTAGTTTTCTCACCATGCAGGATTTCATACCTGGCCTGTAAAAAAGGATGCAATTTTATACGTCAGATCCAGTAGATGAAATGGAAAAGAGGGCCAAATACACCTTTCTCATACACGGCATTAATGAGTCATATGGAAACAAAAGAGAACTAGCCTTTATGTCATCAGTAGCCCGCTCCATGTATCGAGCTAGCGTTTGCAATACAGCATCAGACATGCCACATTCTTGAATTGTCATCCTAACAAAGTACAAAAAAGTAGACCATTAAATGATATCACTGATCAAGTGGAACAAGCAGAACACAGAGTTCATAATCGATGATCTATCCTACCAGTGAAGACACAAATTTAATATTTTATATAATAGAACAAAGTCTGTTGCCAAAATATAGCCTAACATCAGAATTAATATATCAACCATAAACAAAATGCACAAACTACAACAGAAAATATTTAAGAAAATAACATAATCCTGACATGATTATGACAGGTAATTCTAGGATAAGCAAAATGCTGATTTTCACTAGGGATGAAAACGGATCAGATAGGAACGGATATGTAAGGATATGAATATGGGTAGTTGTTTTTTTCCTCGGATATGGAAAGTAGCGGATATTGATACCCATCCCGTATACGTATAAAATATTTTACTTTGAATATCTGGATTTGGATAAGTCACGGATATTGAATATCCAGATTCAGATACGGATTATCCGTTTAGCATTTGAACCCCTTTAGGACGGACGGATATCAGAAAATATCCGTCCAGTTTTCATCCCTAATCTTCAGTCTCTATCAACTTTGGTAACCCAAAATAAAAGCAAAAACATGTATTCTGAAGGCACTTCAAATAATGAAACGATAGCAAGTAAAAAACAGGGAAAACAAATTTCAGTCAGCAGAGTAATGCCGCAAAAGTGGTATAGTATTTTATCAGCTATTGGAGTCCTCAAATGCAATAAGAGGAAGATAAATAATTGGCTATTTAAACCTAGTGAAGTTCTCTTCGAAAAGTAGGCGAACATATGAACAGTATGGTACTCCCTCAGCCATCCTCTCAATGGATGGCTTCTTTTCACTAATTAGTTGGAAAACCAAGGCACTTATGGCCACAATGTACAAATCACCAAGATTTTTAGCCTCACTGGAATGGGGTATATAGTACATGGTAAAAAAGACTATGTTCCCTCAAATAAGTGATGTTTTGGACATCAATAAGCTATTCAAAACACAAACTTTGATTAGTGTTTTTTGTTACATATGTATAAGATATAGCAGAAGTGCACTTTTATGAAACTACCTATTGAAACAAATTTACTTGTATTAGTTTTCAAATATCCAAACTCAACACAAGTAGCATGCAACCAAATTTATGAACAGGCTTAAGACAACCCTAAAACACAACTTATTTTTTCTTGGGGGGAGTACAATACTTGACTATCATTATGTACTTCATGTAATTTTTTATGTACAGGGAAAAATTCAAAGACCCTATACAAAATCAAATATGGCATATGTAGATGTGCTTTTCTTTCAGTTGCCCACAAACTAGATTTCTTATGCTGAAATTACAAAATATTTGTAGATACATTGCTACAAACAGGGACGGACATGGGACCCAGGCCCCTAGGGCCCAGGCCTTAGTCGCTGGCCAACTTATACCAATAGTTTTAGCCTTTTAGAGCCCATAATCTTGAAGCTAGGAGTATATGTTGCAGCTAGCGACATCAGTTCACCCTACACTTCGTGTTTGCCTCCTTTAATAGTTTTTTCTTCTTCTTTTCCTTGGGTATTTAAGCTTATTTATTTCCTGTGCCCTGAGAAGTAACCGGAACGATAGAAAAGAAACAAAAACAAGTATTAACCTTTTTTTTATTTTTGTGGTACAAAAAAATTGAAATGTATCATACTATCATCACTTTCACTGCTACGTAGAGGCCCTAGTCATGAGCAAATCCTGGGACCTGCCACTGGCTACAAATGTGTAATCGAGTTCAAACTCCACATGATAGCTTGGAGGCACCATACTTTTGAACGAGCAAATGTTTTCTGATGCAACAACAAAGCCTTTAAGTCCCAAACAAGTTGGGGTAGGCTAGAGTTGAAACCCAGCAGAAGCAATCAAGGTTCAGGCAGCAGTGTATTTACAACTTATCATACTTCAATGATATAGCAGCAGTGTACGTAACCTATTCCTTCTCAAAAAGAAATGTGTAACTTTCACATTAAAGAAAGTTGAGTGCAATTGTATTCCTTCAATAAATTGTATTTGTAAAAATCATCACATCCATCAATCACAAATTAGTGCATAACTGAAACACCATACACACCAATGCAAAAGAAAAAGCAATAACTCAGGCTTCCATACCGAATAATGCGATCTTCAGAATGTTTAAATTCCTTTTTTTCCTCCTCATCCTCAATGGCTTCATCTTCACTATCGCTGCAAATTAGAGCTTCGCCACAACTGGTATCATAGTAAATCCTCCGTCGACCAAGTACAGATTGGTCTTCTGTCATCCTCTGGTTCCTGCATGAAACCCCAGAAACCCTTACATCTCAAGATACCTTAATCTTGTGAAGTACCACAAAACGAACTGATGCCTCTTGCATACATGTTTGCATTTATTTTTCAGCCAAGGGATAACAACTATTTTAGCACTTAGTATACTGCCGTCTACCATCAAATATTGTAGCACACTATTTCATAAATACCCCAAAAATCATACTACTGTTAAATATTACATTTTCATAATCTGGCAACAATACAAACACAACAGTATCAGTTCAAAATACTGTAACATACTAATCCCTCTGTCCTCAAAAGTAGGTCCTTTTAGTTTTGTCCCAAGTCAAACTTCTCTAACTTTAACCAAGTTTATAAAAAAATATATTAACATCTACAATACCAAATAAATGCACTAGACAAGTTTTTCTCTAACTCCAACCAAGCTTTTCCAGTTCATAGAAACTATTTGATGTTGGTGCATTTTACTATGAACTTGGTTAAAAAAAAAGGGCATACCCGGTGCAGAGAACTTGGTTAAAACTGACAAGTTTTAGAAATGAATCTTATGAAACATTAGTGCAAAAATATGCCACCAAATTTCTTGTAATAAAATACAATTAGCAAAGGGACAGGTTTGACAATTAAAAAAACGGTACCAAAGGGTCACTAGAAAAATCCAAATAAAGATTGAACACAAAATCTTGCATGTGCTAAATGTGTTATAACATGTATATGACACATTCTATTGTCAGTACCTAGGTAACATATGCAGGGTTTGGGATGTCAAGAAAAGCCTATGATTATAAACTGACCTGTCCAAAAATATCCATGTTGTATAAGGTGGAAGCTTTGGCACTTCTGGTAATTTAATTGGTCTAATAGCATTCTTGGGACCAAGATTTCCACCAAAAATAGCTTTCGATGAGGAGAAAGGACTTTCATCTTGAAAATTGCCACCATCTTTGTCAGCCGGAATAATATCATAACTATGAAGGGTGCATAGCGCATCATCTTGCCTTTTTGTGAGCAAATTTGATGCTAAATCAGTACCCTTTAATGTATTAATTTGCCTATTTTTTGATAAATTGTAAGTCCTCTGTGTATAGCTGCTGAGATTAGTCTTATTCTCCCCTATCCTATTCTGGCAAGGGATCAAAAGAAGAAAATTAGCAACATAAATATGGGGTACAAATATTCTGAAAAAGGACAAAATATGTAACTTCAAACCTTAATGTAAGTCAAACGATCTGCGGTAATCCTCTTTTTTAACGAGTCAATAACAGATAAAACATAGGGGGAGGCAGCATTTTCTTCTCCAGCTTGCACAGCTGTAATAGTGGTGTCCTAAGAAAAGCATAAGCAGTAGATTTGTCACAGCAGGCATAGTACAAACCCACATGCCAGCTAATATGATCGAATGGCAAACAGCTCTGGGTCAAAATCAATATCACTATCAGAACCCAACAATTGGTTCTCTATGCACACAGCTCCAACATTCTTAATAAAAATAACTCGCAACAGAAAAATGGATACTAAATTCTAACATACTTCTTAACCGTTTTGCACAAGCAAGACGCAAATTAGGCTAGGAAAAAAACAAATGCACTGCATAGAAAACAAATATTTTAAGGGAACACATACACATAAAATCTCTATCATAGTGATTTGGTTCATTCAACAGATGAACAAAACTTAGACAATGACATTTAAAATATACTCCTCCTTGAGTCCAAGAATATTTTGATTCCAGACCAAAGGTTTACATATAACAGTTAAACATAACTAACTTCATTCTTGTATAAGGCCGGCTGTTATCCACATTCACATCATCTTATGTGAGCACTGTTTACATGAAATATTGAGCAAAAATTACTTCCTTAGTTCCACATTCTGCTATGAGTAAGATACTACCATAGAGAACTGAATACCGTTTAAGAACATGACAACAACTTCTTTTATAGTGTTCCTTATTGTGCTGATTGTGGTATCTCCACACGGTATACAATGGTTGCACCCCCAGAATTCCCTTCTATGTGAAAAATGGAATAAATCCATAAAATATAGGCTACCTCTTCGGAGTTCAGAAGCAAAACAATCCGAAGCAGGGATGTAGCTTGCCAAGCTACATTCCCTGGATTCAGTATACATGTCACTGGAAAAAATGATACAACCTCAAAGAAAAAAAAAACGCGGAGTCCAGCTCCAAGCTGAAAGTACAGTAGTTATTCTGATTCCATCAACCTTTTTATGGAATGCAGTCTACTGTTGACCAGTCCACTATACAGTCTCTGAAAACAGCCTGAAACGAAACCAAGTCGTCTCCAGAAAAAACACCGTGGCAGCCCCACCTACCGCCGCCACAAAGACAGAAACCTCCCTAAAGGAGCGCGCACGCGCAGCAGCACAAACAAAACAGACAGCTAAAGCTCCGCATCGAAATCCGGCGCCCGCAACTCGACACCCCCACAAATGCCGCCAGATCTCTGCTCAAATTACTCCAAACCGACCGATCGCCGCCGCATCGACCACCAAATCCAATTGGCATTGCCTCCTTGACCAAAGACGCGAACCACACGCCGACCCGCGCACGCGGAACCTCAGCAACGCAGGAGGGGAGAGGCGAACCTGAGCGGCGCTGGTAGATGGGCGCGACCGGCCCGCGGAAGCCGAGGCAGATGCGGACGACGCCACTGCCGCCGCCGCCGCTGCTTCCATCGCCCGCGGAAACCCTAGCCCCGCGCGCTCTCCCGCCCTCACACGCGAAGTCGCTTGGATGGATTAAAAAAAATGAACGAGGATTTGGTGGGGGAGAGAAGAGGGGAGGGAGAGAGGTGAAGCGGGGCTGCGGCCTGCGGGGGAGGGTAAGAGGAGGCTGGAGGCGTTTTTGTTTTGAAAAAATGAGCGGCTCGTGACCTTGTGGCCTGTGGGGCTGGCTGCCTACCGGATACCTGTCGTCAACCTCGTGGCGCCAGCTGCCGTGGTGGGGCGTTATACTAGATACGAGCGTATCTATAGTCACTGAGTAGTGGGGCTGGTATGTCGTGGGACCTGGCGGCAGTGGTAGCTAGAAGATTCCTTGTGGGAACGTGGTGCTAAAAGGGCACGCGCGTGGCTGCGTCGGATAACAAACGGTGCGCGGCGGCGGGTATGGCGTTGGTGAGCGTAAGGGTTAGGGGTTTTATTTTTATTTATTTATGGTAGGAAAAAACAGTGTGCTCGTCTTTTATGGTAGGAAAAACCATGGACAAGTATCAGGGTTGTTTAAAACCTACTCGATTCTCCTCGCACCGGAGCAATTGAAGCATTGGTGGCTCATCTGTACGTGGACACGCATCATTGCATACTTTGCAAAAAAAAAAACCTCTACCTTAGAAATCAACCCATCATCCAACATGTCCCCTTTAAACAATAAACGTGTTTTGATAATTTATGACCCAGGCCCTCTTGTAAATTTTATCAGGGTTGTTTAAAATCCACTCGGTTCTCCTCGCACCATAGTAATTGGAGCATTGGTGGCTCATCTACATGCGGACACATGGCATTGCGTACTTTAAAAAAAACTCTACCTTATAGAAAATCAACTTATTGTCTAACATGTCCCCTTTAAACAGTAAACACGTTTTGATATTTTATGACCTGAGCTCTCTTATAGATTTTCAGCCTGTTCGCATGCTCGTATACGATCGTGGATTATAAACTGGACATATTTTTCTCTCACACTAAACCAGCCAGCAGTAAATAATCCACGATCGCTTACGACGAAGCGAACTGTTTATTTCGACGTGAACAAGCCAAAAGTCGATAGCCTAAGACTGACTCCAACGAAGAGCACCCAAAAGCGAGACGCATTGCCGGTTTTACATCGCGCACAGTGAAAGGGTCCGTAACCCATAAACTCCCTTCTCCAACCGTCGGGCGCAACAGAGCGTCCTCTTCCTCTCGCGAGCACCGCCGCCTCTTCCCTTCCTCCTCTCGCAGGCCTGAGCGGGCGCGATGGAGCCAGAGGCAAGAGATTCCGTCTCCTCCTCCCATGGTCGTCTTCTCTAGGCCGCCGCGGCGAGCTCCGTCCCTTCCTCCTCTCCCGGCGAGCTCCGTCCCGGCGCGCTTGGCCCCGGCGACGGTCGTCCCCGAGCTCCGCCCCGGCTCCGGTCGTCCCCGAGCTCGTGGTGGTGGGACCCGCCTGCGTGGAGGAGACGCAAAGGGAACGAGAGAGGACGTAAATTTGCGTATCATGTTTCGTCGGACGCAAAATGGCTGCTGTGTTTGGAGACTCCGTTGGAGGTTGATTTTTCCTCGCAAAAGTACTATACACTACGCAAAATACGGATGGGTCACGGCTTAGGTGCTCCGTTGGAGACACTCTAACCATTCTGCAGAAATCCTTCTTGATATTTCGCGGAGAAACCCCAGAGGCGTACCCCAAGTCCCCAGCCCTAGCGCAATGCCCATCTCATATTTGATCTCTCCCTCTCTCCTCTCTCCTCCCTCTCCCCGCCGCCGCCGCCGCACCACGGTGCTCGCCGCGCGCGCCTCCCTACTAGCCGCCGTCGCTGGAGCACGAGGTCTCGCAGTTCGTTTATCGCCGTCGTCGCCCCGCCCGCGAAAGCTCCTCTCCTCTGCGTCTCTCTCTCTCTCTCCCGTCCTTTTCCCCCTTCTCTCTCTTTCCATTTGTCTATCTATTCCGTATAGAGGGCTTGGGAGGCGGCTCGGTTGCTGTCGCCGAGCTCTAGTGTGCCCATCATCTCCGACGTAGATCGAACTCCATCAGGCCCCGATCTACTCTGACCGGCACCGGATCTACGCCTCTCCGCGCTCGCGGCAACTGCGTCGCCACGGACGCCCAGCTCCCGCATTCCCCCACGGGCCGCACACACCCTGTTGCCTCTCTCCTCTCTACTGCAATCACCTCCCTCCACTCTACGAGATCCGGTGGTGCAGGCTGTGGCGTACGCGACCTCAGCCACCGTTCGTCGGTGGCCTCATCCGTGCCTTGCGTGATCTGCATCGAGGCCGAGCACACCGGGGCTAATGAGCATAGCAGACCGTGCCTCGTCGCCTGCACGAGAAGGTCATCCCCAACGCGCAAATCTCCATCTCGTTATTTTCTCAATCAGTTTGATCTTTCTCAGCTCGGACTGAAGTAGAAACAAATAGTGCGTCTAATACTGCAGAAAGAAGGGAGGATGCCAACCAGAGCAGATTATGGAGATTCTGCTACCCTGCTACGAAACATCACACTAAAGCATCCTTCTGCTGGATAGAAGGGGTATTGATTCTTTTTTTCTTGTCTCTACTCATTGTTTCGCTACATATCTTTTTAAATCTTGAGCTTTGTTTACTAAGATTATGTTATGAAAATACACATCTCTTTATAAAAGACTGAATTTTTCATGGTAGAAATATAAGTTACCACTGGGGGGAAAAGACTCAACTGCATAGTTTTGTTGGTACTGTCTTTTTTCTAAATTATAATACTGAGACGGTACTATCTTTTCCGCTAAAAGGACTCCATTGCGTTGCTTTGTTTCACTGCTCACGTCTCTCTTTGTATCATTGGTTTAGTTCTGAACAATTATTTTTCCTTTCTCCTTCATATGTATAGGTTGGTAGCTCACATGTGCATAAAGAAGAGATTATATGTAGAATGATCTTGATTCTTAAAAATAAATAGGCTCACAGGTTGGCCGATCTTTGTATATATGGTCAAAATAATGATGGTGCAGTCCAATGCTCTACTGTAAAACGAAATTAGCGGGTTTTTTACTTTATAGAAAGGGATAGGCACATGACAGATGGATCAATGGGTAATCTTCTCTAATCATTTTTTTCATTTTTGGGGCCCATGGAAAACTCTAGCTCAATCTTACACAGGAAATATAGCATAATTGATTCTACATTAGAAATATCAATGACACATACAGTATTTTAATCACTAACTAGGCAAGAGGTTTGAACTGCTAATGTTGTACGTATGATGTTAACTCTATATTGTCTGTTGACTAAAGGCTGAGACTGATACCACTAAACTTATAGCTCTTGAGCTGCATCATTTTTCCGTTGGGTTATTTTAGCTCACGGGACAAATCTCATCCAACAAATGAACACAGGAAATATTTGCTTCATGGATTCAACTTTGCATGCCTAATGATGGTAGTGAAACAGATCGTGATTCAACAGATGGTTTCCTCTTGTATATTATTTATCGATTTTGGTTCTCAAATCTAGGATATATTTAAGCCCTCTTTGGCACGGCTCATCCAAAACGGCTTCACCGGTGAAGCCAAAGCCGGTGAAGCCAGAAAAACTGGCTTTTTTCGGCTTCTAGTTCATTTGAACCCCGGCTTACAAAACGGCTTCACGCTACAGTGCCTCGATTTGCGCAAAATAGATGAAGCCGAAGCCGGCATAAGCCGTGCCAAAGAGGCCCTTAGTTCATACCATTTTGGAAGTATCCATTCAAAGGTCCCTTGATTTCCTCATTTTCTCATTTTGAAATTCTGTTTGGTATGTGTCTAACATGATTTCTTGTTTTCCTATGTCTTTTAACCATCCTAAAATTACAATTGTAGTGAATTGACTTATTCCTGTATGCGAGATCAGAACCATACAATAGATAGAATATTATATTATGGTTCCTATTTGTCATTGTCAACTTTCTAATATTGACATACAATCACTAGTTTGTAATAGGGTTACCTTCTGTATCAAAAATATTGTAATTGTATGGCAAAGACTAATTATATACATGCTGAGAAATATTGTATTAAATTAAAGGCTGATGGTCGTTATTGTGTGGCAAAGACTATATGTAAATGTAATGTGTTTAATATCTTAGTGCTACCATGCCTAATTATAAAGCGTATGTTTCTCAAGCATAAACCAACTTTTATTTTTAAGTCATTGTAGGGCGCTTAATGTTCTAGTTATAGAGGATTCGGGCAGGACATCTAGTAGAGAGTAGAGACTAGGCCTGGGCATTTGGTATTACAGACCCGATCAGTTCGGTACTTTCGGTTCCTACAGAAATTCGGTTCCTTGGAAAATAGGTATCGATCGATATCTTCTAAAAATCGGTATCGAGGAAATTTGGTTTTGGTATTTTCGGTTTCGCTTTCGTTATTTACTGAAAAATACCAAACTGATGATCACATAGGCATGTAATAGCAGGTTCAAAAGCTAATTTTTGACAAAATTTTGACATGATTCCATAGAGAATATTAGTGCAAAATACACATAAAAACTCCACAAGACTATAAGAGTAGAGTACCATTAATACTTGGGCCCCGTTTGGCACGGCTTGCATCGGCCCCGGCTTATCTGACACCACATTGTAGCACGAAGCAGGTTAGTGAGGGAGAGACGAAGAGAGAGAAAATCTGCTTCGTGCTACAGTGTTGCTACAGTGTTGGTGTCAGATAATCGGAGCCAGTTGAAACTGTGTCCAAACTGGCCTTAATGTAATAATCTCAATAGTACAATAAATAATATAACAACTCAAAACTAGCATATTTCACATGGTTTCGGTAAATTCAGTTTCAGGTACCAAAAATCGGTTTCATATTTTTGTTCGGTTCTCGGTATTTTTTGCCCAAGCCTAGTACAGACCTCGTTGAATGTGGATGGAGTGGTAGGAAGAGAGACAAACCTACGACTCCCTCACTAGGATAAGATCGAGTTAGAAGCTACCAGAACAAGGGGTACCGTACCCTCACCTAAATCTGGTAACGGTTTGGGTCAAAACCGTTTTTTACATTTTGGTTTTTCTATTGGGCCTATTTAGCTTGGGGCAAATGGGCTTAAGCGTACTTGTGGGCTGGTTTGGTTTGGGTTAGCAATCACAATGAATTACCTTGATCGATCTGGCTCTGAGCCCTGCCTCAGTCTTCGACTCCAGTTTCGTATCCCTGATTCCCCATCCATTGCGGTGGCACCCAGCGACCGGCCACAACCATGCGTCGATGGCGTCGACCATCTTGCTTACTAATCAGGCGTCGAGGGCGCTACAAGCAGAGGAAGGTGGCGGTGCACTGCTCATCTCCAAGATCCGCATCATCAATACCCAAGTCGCGTCGGTGCTTTGAGCCTATGATCGATGTCAACCTCGCCTCCCCTCGAGATGGATGGGATGGAATAATTATTGCTTAGATTAATCAATCTTCTGGCCTACTGATGGTGTTGGAGAGTTACCAGACTTGTTTCAACCCGTGGGTCTGGATTCGTTTGGGGCCGAAGATTGTATTAGGCTGTATTAGTTTGTTTTTCAGAAGCAAAGTGGTAGGTGGATTCGATTGGTCTCTTGCGCTTAATTTGAATGGTCTGGAGCAGAATTGTTCTGGTTGCTTGACCATTACCAACTTTACCCTCACCCATGGGTATTTGTACGATACTTGGTGTGTGTTCTCCAACAGCTCAGACAGATCAATCTCGCACGAAGCACCGTCGCCGAGCCACACAGTGCGACTAACGATCCCACCGCCAGAGGCTTTGCCTTGGCTCAGGGCCCCACCTAGCCCCGCAAGGGAACATCCAAGCTCCCCGGATGTAATCCGTCCCTCGAAGGACAAGGAGCGAGCCATACCAAGGCCTCCAATAGCTCATATTCGTGTTGCCTTCTCTCCGAAGAACAAATAGCGACTATGCCAGTTGTGTTCGAATGAAGATTTGAGCTCCTTATTAGGACTCAAATGATTTGTTTCCCAAAGAAGTCAAAGAATGACCGTACCAGGCCATCGTGACACAAGTGCTAGGCGTGCCTACCCATGCTTGCACAAAAGAGATACCACCGCTATAGGATTTTTGCGGTTACAACACAACGGATAGGAACATGCCATCCTCATCCCTTTGGCACCACTGACACCATGACCCAAATGATGCGCACTCGAGTCAAAGCTGCACGATCTCTAAGATTTCATCCTCAGGTAAGGAGATAAAGACGAAGAACGATGACCCATGTTGGAGGGAAGATAAAACCCATCATTTCTTCCTTTTTCTTTCTCTCTCTCATCGTAACCTGGGCTCTCTATAGGATTGAAAGCATTCCAACACTCTTAAACCATGAACCATAGCCCTCACTCATCCATAACCCAAATGCAAACTTTGAGCACTCGTGCTCAGGATACATGAACAGAAACCCACATACTGGATGTAGGGCACGTTACTTGAACTAGTATAATTCTGAGTCTTTGAGGGCTAACCATCAGAAGCCATACACACGGCTACAAATTGCTAGTCGACGCTACGAAACATTGACAAAACGCCAAGGAAGAAGATGGCACTATAACCATTAAATCGTGGACGAGGGGATACACCCACCCCAGACATGTGGGCCATCACTTCCCTCCTCACGCGTCTAATAAGTGAGCTTGACACATTAGGGCTTGCACAGAGTTCGTGGGATAGTTCGTGGGATAGAGAGAAAAAAAGGAATCAACAAACACCAAGACCAAATTCAACTTGAAATGTCTACACATAAGGCATCAATCAAAAAATCCGATCTAGTGCTTTGCGATGATGCACTGGATTGAGGATTCGACATTCAATCACACACAAATGCAATGGTCAACTGTTAGCTAGCAAGAGACTCAGGGGTTGGATCAAGAAACAACAAAGAACCTGTTTTAGAAGGATGAGTCTTTCTCCGATGACGATGTGGCCGGCGCCATGCTTGCATCTCCTAATGCGCTCTAACCATTTTGTTGCTAGTGTGCTGCCCTCTATGCTACGCAAGTGCAAGTGCCCCGTGCTAGCCATCTGCGGCGCCCAGAGGGAGTGGGGAAAGTAGACAACATTAGGGTTTTGCAACGAAGGTTGGAAATATATATGACTTAATATGGGCTAGTGGGCCTTTTTTATGGCCCAAAAGAGCATATGATTTATTGAGCTCCAATGCTACTTACTGATTATTTCTTTAACACTATCGAGTCTGATTTGTCAACCCATTTGAAGCCCATTTAGAAAATAACTGAGTGTGGGTAATAAATCTAGATTATCACCTGAGTTTTGCGCTAAGTTGTTTCTTCTCATTACATCTTCTGAATATTAAGGATACATCATACAGATGACCACTTCTTAGAAAAAAAAACATGTTATTTAAGGTAGTATTTGGATCCTAAGGCTAAACATTAGTCCATCCTATGATAATAGACTAAACATAAACTAATTATGAAATAATCAAGGCTAACAGGCCTAAGGACTAATAAAGGTTAATGGGCTCTAACCACCAATTAGACCACATTTTTTAAGACCGAATTAGACCACATTATGCACTCAATATTTGGCCTCGTACATGGCAACTGGCATAAAAAACAACTGCTATGGTATCCAAACAGCCTCTATAAAATTCGTTTTTCGTAAGTTTATAACTATAACTATTTCCTAATTCCCTTTGTTTTCTTTACCAATAAGGGCCTGTTCGTTTGGCACGGAACCAGCCCTTGGATCCATTCGTATCGGGAATATTTTACTAATTTGTACTAGTTTTGATCAGCGGGAAGGGTTAATTTGTACTAGTTTTGATCAGCGGGAAGGGTTACTGGTTGGATTTCACCCAACCGAACGAGCCCTAAGTCTATATGCATATACTACCCCAATTTACTAATTTCCCCTTGTTTTCTTTACGAAGATTGAAGAGGATGGAAACACAGTATCTCGCGCAAAAACATACTTTTTTTTAGCCCTGGAAAAACATACTTCTCGCTGAAAAGAAAAAGGGAAACAAAAAGATTATCATGTTCTCTCCAATGCAAGCGTCCGTCTTCTTCTTTCTCAATATTCATTCCCACAAGGCCACAATCAGCATCGCCGAGCACTGCCTCCCCACGCGCGGCTCTTCCCGCCCAGCGCCACTGCCGCCATGCTCCTTGCCCTCTCCTTCCTCCACCTCCCGCCCAACACTGCCCCTTTCTATTCCTTCCGGGTCCATCGCACCCACCACTCCCACCCTCACCTCTCCCTCCGCACTCGGCGCGCCTCAGCGACGGCGGCAGCGGCCGAAGCTGAGAACCCGTCCGCATCGGCGGACGTCGAGATGGTCCGCGGGCGGGACGGCGTTTGGACGGCGCGGTCCCCAACTGTGGTGGTCCTGTGGGACCTCGACAACAAGCCCCCGCGCGGGCCGCCGTTCCCGGCCGCCACAGCCCTCATCGGCGCTGCCTCCCTCCTCGGCCGCGTCGTCTCGGTCTCCGCCTTCGCCAACCGCCACGCCTTCTCCCACCTCCCTGGCTGGGTCGCCGCCGAGCGCCGCGACCGCCGCGCCCTCGACCGCGCCGAGCGCGCGGGGGTCGTCGCCCCTTCCGTGCCCTACTCCTGCGCCGTCTGCGGCCGCCGTTTCCCCACCCGCCCCGATCTCACCCGCCACTTCCGCCAGCTTCACGAGCGCGAGCGCAACAAGAAGCTCTCCCGCCTCCGCTCCCTCAAGGGCAAGAAGCGGCAGAAGTTCCGCGAGCGGTTCATCTCCGGCAACACCAAGTACGAGGACGCCGCGCGGGAGGTCCTCACCCCCAAGGTAGGATATGGGCTCGCCTCCGAGCTCCGACGCGCGGGCGTCCACGTCCGCACCGTCTCCGACAAGCCGCAGGCCGCGGACCACGCGCTCAAGCGTCAGGTGAAGCACTCCGTCGCCTGTGGTGTCGATTGGGTGGTGCTCGTCTCTGACGACTCGGATTTCACCGATACTGTGCGGAATGCTCGCGGTGCCGACCTGAGGACGGTCGTGGTGGGCGACGGTTGCCGTGCTCTGGGCAAGGTTGCTGACATTTGGTTGCCATGGGACCGAGTCGAGAATGGGGAGGTTGATGAGGAGATGCTGAGGAGTTGCACATTTGCAGAGTACCGAGAAGATCAGGAAGATGAGCGGGGTGAGCAGTTCATAGGGGATTGGGATGCAAGTGACTTTGATGATGTTGTTGACAATATTGTTGGAATGAGAACCAGTTTGCTCGGGGTTACGACAATATCTGCGTTTGCTGATGAGGACATTACAGATGGCATATTTGATAGTATGTTTTGGAGTAGTGATGATGAGGAAGAGGATGGTTACTTGTGAGGTTCACATGTGTGTTAACAGGTAAGCGGTAAACATTTGTATGGATACACTTTTTTTTTTTGGTTTTTTGGGTACATGTGACTTGATCAGTCGATCATGCAGAAATTAGCAAACTATTGTAGAATTAGCCACAAGATTGTCTTCCCTTAAAAAGTAACTGGATCATGAATATTTGATCAGTTTGCATGAGTAGTTCACTCTCTATGTGATATGAATGTTTGGTAACTGAGTTGAGTTAATTCGCCTTTTTAGTTTTTCTTGCGCATCGAAGAAGATTACATTTGTTCACTTTAGTGCTACCTCCAGAGAATTGGAAAGAACTTGTATCGAGTTTTAAGTCAAGCTTCATTTGTTTTTCAGCACATTTCCCACAGGATCCAGATTCCATAATGAAATGCACCAACAACCAAGCAACCACCACCACAATTCACATGCTTGTATTGTCTTCCTGGCTTCCTGCACATCTCCTGAACTAACTTTTCATACTGAGGCATGAATGGTTTCATGCTTTGCTCACTGCTATTCTGCTTAAGGTTAGAGGTCCTCTTTTCTAGGATCTCCTATTTCATCAAATAATTCAGCCATTGTTTCTTGAAACTTTTACTGGTAAAGGTTTCACATGCCCGAATTTTGTAGATGCCGACCATCAAGATTGTCAGGCTGGCATCATTCCTGCTCTATGCTCTCTATTTCTCCAAGCAATTCTAGAAACAATCTTATCTTCCTGGCACTTATATTTTTGGCAATCGAAGCCCATGCTCTGCCCTAATAGATTGCTAGGAAGCATGCTCACCTTCTGGCCAAAAGGGTATGGAAGTCTGGGGTATCCAACTATTGATTTATCTGTATATAAGTTCATTTCTCACCACTAAACTTTTTTATAGTTGAACACTCTTTCTCTGTTTTGTTATAGGAAATGATCATGTGATTTCGAGAATCCGCGGTTGTGGTTCATTAGAGCAGTGTTAGAATGGAAACTATGCAGACGAGACAGTTTTATTTCTCATTTGATTTACATCCATATCAAACACCAGTTTTGGGGCGACTGGGCGAGTTCCTCAGCCAGAAGTACTAATTTAATTTTAGTTTGAGAACATAGGCTAGTTAGTTATGAGCTAATTGAGACAGTTCCTTCTCTTCTGTGTTAACATATGGGGACAATTAACAAAAAATATGGTGCCCCTGTTGTATGCCCTTCTTCAGATCAGTTTTGCACGTCTTAACCATTTTTGGAAGACTATATATTTTGCAGTTACTGCATTTCAGGTGCAAGTTTTGGATAACATCTTGATACAGGGATGAGGACTGAGCATCGGGAGATCAACAAGTCACTCGGTCTCGAACTTACGAGACATAAGTTTATCCTGCCGTTGACTTGAAGGATTAAACACCAGTTTGACTGGGTGCCGGTGGGTGTTCAGTTCGATCATGAAGAACACTTTGGTTAAGTTCAGTTCGATGGGTAGGCAGGTTGGGCATCTTTCGACGGGCCTTTTGCTTATCGCTTCTGCTGAACAAGCCCGTGAAATAACATGTGATGGAGAACCATTATAAGAAATGCCTGTGGCTGGCTGTAGATCCTTTCCGCTGAGAATCGATCTTTTCTATCTTTTCGCCTTTGGCAGAACATCCATTGAGTGCGTGTTTAGTTGGTTGAAGTTTCGAATTTTGGCTACTGTAGCACTTTCGTTTTTATGTGGCAATTAGTGTTCAATCATGGACTAATTAGGTTTAAAATGTTCGTCTCGCAATTTCCAACTAAACTGTGTAATTAGTTTTTTTTGTCTATATTTAATGTTTTATGTACGTATCGTAAGATTTGATTGATGTGACGGGGACTGTAGCATTTTTTGAGAATTTGGATGGGGACTAAACACGGGCTGAGAAATGTTATCCTTACAGTTATCTTTTCTGTCCTCCTTCCGTTGGCGTATCTTCTGGTTCGCTGCAGCTATTCATTCCTCTGTACGGGAAGGCTTCGGCGACCTGTCCGGCTGTCCCACCAGCCAGACTCCCTGACCCTGCGAAAATCCGAAAACATGACCCTGCTATTCAGCCCGTGTTTAGTTAAAAAAAATCTCAAAAAGTACTATGGTAGCCATCACATCGAATTTTGTGATACGTGTATAGAGCATTAAATATACATGAAAAAAAACTAATTGCACAATTTGGTTGGAAATCGCGAGATGAACGTTTTGAGTCTAATTAGTTTATAATCGAACACTAATTATCAAATAAAAACGAAAGTGTTATAGTAGGCAAATTTCAACTTTCCCAACTAAACACGCCCTCATTGAAAATCACCTGCTAGGCTGCTAGTACAGGACGGCAGTCGCGTCGCGATCCGCGAACGTGGTTCCGTAGCTCGCTATCCACGCTGCCGTCGAACCACCTGTCTCTGTGAAAGAACTGTCAGGAAGCTCCGTCCACCGACGCAAAAATCCTAGTGTGCTGTACTCCAGCATAACAGTAGGAGTACGGCCAAATCAGTGGATCTCCTTCAGTGGCCCAGCGTGACAGGACACTGACACCGCAGTCGCTCGATGCATCCACTCCGTTCTGCTCGCAGCATTTCCCGAGCAGAGATCTGAAAATCGCACTGCACTGGTGCATCATCACCTGCGCGGCTGCCTGCGCCCAAACGGCCAAACGCATCAAGGGAGCGGTGAGTCGGTGACCCGGGCGGCCACCGGCCAACTCCAGCCGCTCAAGGATACGGAGCACTCGCACTCGCACGTCACAGAACCAGACAACCCCAAACCGTCCGCCGCCCCACCCCACGTTGACGAACGAGGAGGAAGAGAAATCGAAGGGCCGGCACGGCGGCGGCAGGCAGCGCAGGGCCCCGCCAGCGCGCGGGGCGGGCGGCATGGGGGGCATCGGCATCCCGGCCCGCGGCACCGAACCGAACCAAGCGGATAACAACGGCGTCGCGGTCGCCCCCGCATTGTCGCGCTGTGGGGCGGCGGGCCCCGCGCTACGCGACATGGACACACGGGACGACGCCCCACGACACGCCCGTCGGCCCGTCACCGTCCGTTCCCCACGGCTTCTCCCACTCCGCTCGCGGTCGCACCGTGCTTCTTCCCGCATCCGGCCGGGGCGGGGCACAGGCCGTCCGCGTCGCCTGCCGCGGCGCCCGCCACGTGGCCGCCGCTCTCCCGCGCATGTCGGCGGGCGTTAGCTGTCCCGTCCTTCGTCGGTCGCCGCGCACCGTATCGGCTTCGCGGCCGGCCCATCCCGATGCTAGTCCGTCCGTCCGTTCGCTGCCCTCCTGGCGGCGCGACACGCGGCGCTGCTCACACGGGCGTGGGCGGGCCGTTCGGCCCCCGTCGGCGGCGGCGCACGGCTCTCGGCTCGGTCTCGTCTCTCGCGTCGCGTAGACGGTCGCGGCGGCTGGGGGCTGGGGCATATGATCGCGTTGCTTAACTGTGACGGCTCTCTTGATTAGCCAGCACAGGACCTGTTACGGCCGCCGCCGCAGCCAGATGCGGTGCACGTAACGTAAGCTGGCAACGCGCGCTGCCTACTTGCGTTGCCATCGTTCGTCGCTGTACATGTACTTGCTTTTGCGGCGTTCAGACAGAACTGAGCGTGCCATGTTACATCACGGTGGACGCACAACCGTTCCTACGTTCCATACCATACGTAGGAGTACATACCGCAAGTAGGGGCAGAGATCAGAAGTGACAGTGTCCTGCAGAGCTTTTGAGAGAGAGAGAGAGCGCATCCGTTCCCGGTGCGCACCGACCATCAATTATTTCGACCGCACTAATGACCGCACCCGTCACACCAAAACCTAACGAGCGATTAGTTTACTCAACTTAAAACTCCCTGGCGATAAGCTCATAGTCACCGTCACACTCGCACAGGTCGCCAGTGCCGGCCGTCCCTGGCCCGGTTGGCTGGACTAAAAATATTATTAGCTAATTTATTATAAAAAAATACTACACATTAGCCAAAAAAAATACCGCTTATAAGGCCCCGTTTAGATGCGAAAAATTTTAGCTTTTAGCTACTGTAACATTTTTGTTTGTATTTAGCAAAAATTGTCCAATTATAGACTATTTAGACTTAAAAGATTCGTCTCGCTAATTACGGGTAAACTGTGCAATTAGTTATTTTTTTACCTACATTTAATGCTTCATACATGTGCCGCAAAATTTAATATGACGAAGAATCTTGAAAATTTTTGGATTTTGGGTGCGATCTAAACAGCCTAAACCCAGCGAACGAGCCTGTCGCCACACCCACACCCACACCCACAGCCGCGCGCACCGACTCGCGCCCGCGAAAAATCCCGCCACGCCCGCCCACGCCCTAGGGCATTCCCAATGCAGAAATCACTATAGTTTTTATGGGCATTAATTGTACTGCCACCTAAGCATTTTGCTGATGTGGCAAGGTAGTTATTGAAGAGAGAGAACAAAAATCATAGAAACCGAGTCTAAGTTAGAAACCATGTCTACACGAGAACCAAGACACGAAGAGATGTGATTGGTAGCGAATGGAGAGAGAGTGTATGTGATTGGATAAAAAATTGTTCTGTAGAAACTGTCCATTGAAACCATAATTTCTATATATATATAGTGTCTATAAAAATTAATAGGTATAGAAACTATACGTAGTTTCTAGCATTAGGAGTGCCCTAATCGCCCTCCCACCAACTCACGCCCCCACGCTAATCCCCACCTGGGCCGTTCGCCTAATCCCCAACTATTTATATACCCCACCGCTCATAGGCGCAAGAGAAAGAGAGAGAGGGGGGAGGGTCAGAGGAGGGAGAGAGAGACACGCAGACCAGGAGCAGCGAGCGGCAGCGCCCCACGACCCCCACCACCTCCGCCGCCGCGGCAAACTGCTGCTGCCGAACCGGGGGGATGGAGAGGGACGCCACTGCCTTCTGCCCGCCGCCCCAGCCCGCGCCGGCCGCCCCGGCTTCGGCGCCGCCCGCGACGGCGCTTGGCGCCGGTGGAGCGGTCGCGGCAGCGGCAGGGCACGGCCGCGGCGGCGGCGGCGGAGGGAGGCAGTACCGCGGCGTTCGGATGCGCAAGTGGGGCAAGTGGGTGGCGGAGATCCGCGAGCCGAACAAGCGGTCGCGGATCTGGCTCGGGTCATACTCCACCGCCGTCGCCGCCGCGCGCGCCTACGACACGGCCGTGTTTTACCTCCGCGGCCGCTCCGCGCGGCTCAACTTCCCCGACCAGCTCGACGGCGCGGCGGTGGCCGACAACCCCGAGGGGCACAAGGACGGCGCCGGGGCGGGGCTCACGGCCGCCGCCATCCGCAAGAAGGCGGCCGAGGTCGGCGCCCGCGTCGACGCGCTCCACTGCGGCGTCGGCGGCCTCGCTGGCGGAGGCGGCGCCTCTCCGCAGCCGCTGTCGTCCCTTCGCCGCCGCGCCAAGAACCCCGACCTCAACCGGGAGCCCACCCCGGACACCTCAGACGACGAGTGAAGCCCGCTGATTTCGTCGTTCTTCTTCTTCTTCCTCCTCCTCCATCTACCAGTCCCCTAGTCCTTAGGCAAAACTACTCACCTGAGGGGTAGCTAGCTAGCTAGACAGCAGTAGCAAGTAAAGCAGGCAACAAGATGGCGCCAGGGACGCAGCGCAAGGTGTTCGGTGGAATGCGGATGAGCTCGGAGGTGGCCAATAATGGAGCCGCGACGTCGACGTCAGGGCCGGAAGCCGTAGTAAGTAGGAGGAGGAGCCTAGCGTGCGAGATGTGCCGTTTGCCCGGAGGCGACGTCGACGGACGTCGACGGCGACGGCGACGGCGACGGCTCTAGCACACAGTAGCAGGAGAGACGGGTGCGTGCGTGCGTGTCAGTGTGCGCGGGCATGTAGCTATGCAAGACGGCTATGTACCTCTCCCCTTCACATAAAGACGTGTGTAAAGAAAAAAGATACTCGGCAAGCAAGATGGGCAACAGCTTCATCAATCTTTTCCTTGTTTCTTCCTTCCCGCTTCAATGAAAAGGCAGAGCCCCTGTCAATCTCGCTCAAAAAAATCTTTTCCTTTTGTGATTGATCATTCCGATTTCAATTTCGAAGGCAAGTGGTGTTGTGATCAATCTCTGGGCTGTGGGCTCTGTTTGAAACGTTGGAGTTTCATGGAAATTTTCAAATATGAATAGTTTGTTCTTGAATTTGAAAAATAATTCCACCGTTCCAAATGAGGCCAATTTGATGGTCTCCAGTGAATCTTGCGTGCTCCTGTGCCAAACCGGGCCATGTCTGTTTGGCTGAAAGAAGCAGCAGCATCGGGTTTCGTCGCGAACTGGCTTTACCATCTTTTAGCACGCCTCGGTCCCTCGGAAGTGGGGGTCTCCTCGTGTCGCCTGCTGGGTGCTGGCGGTGGCGGCAGGCGGCAAAGGCTGAGGAGTGAGGAGGCCGTCGGTGCGACGGCGGCCGTGGTGCTGGCGTTTGCTACCTGACGGCGACGGGCACACGTTGCGGTGCCGCGCGGGGATTGGCGACCTGGCCGGCGCGGTGGACGGACACGGACTTGCCGTGCGAGGCGTACCTGTCTGTCCCGCCGAAAATGATAGGCGGTGGCCGTGAGGTGCCGTGCCGGTGGATATGTGCTGGTGATGGCGGGCGGGGTGGACCGGCCCGTCTGCCGCGTTGGTTCGTTCGGCCGTGGGGATGGCGTGGACTGGGGAGGCGCCACCGCTGCCGGTGGTGCTCGTCCTCATCGTCAGCTGGCCAATGACGCGCGTGTCGGCAATTGATTACGGCGCTCGAGAGCCGCCCGCCGCCCCGGCCCCTGGAGCTGGACCTGGACCTGGAGGCTGGAACTGCAGGCGAAGATTCGTGTCGGCTCTGCGGACGAGTGGACGACGACCGGGAGTACGGCGCCTGGTCCACGGCATCGCATCGGCATGGGATGTCTCACAACACAAGATTTCTCTGGCGCGTTTTGTCAAAGTATATTGCCCACCACACGTCCATCCGGTTATGCTTTCGGGATCAGATGATCAGATCAGTTGGTTGGTAGATGAAACTCTGTATTGTATCTTTAACACGGTAGATATGTGCTGCTTCAGCTCGCATGGAGCCGAAGCAAAGGAATCAATTCAATGAAAAAGGCGTCTAGGCCCATGTGAATGTTTGTCTCTCCAGTTTGCGATGCAAGTGAACAGTGAACATTTGACCACGCCACGTTGTTGGCACATGTAGAACTCAAAAACACATGATAAATATCTGCACTCTGAAACTGGTAGCTTTCTAGTGCAGTGCACTGTCGCAGAAGAACATTCCCACTGGCCACTGGATTGCGTGCGGGCGGCAACAACAATCAAGCAAGTATGGACGGCAACGACCCCCGGCGATGACAACGACGTCGTTCGTGCCTACGATCACGAGAATCCATCTGACCATCTGGGTCGGCATCAGGCACCGGAAAACAATCTCCTGGCGGGACGGATCGGAGCGGGGGCCACCACCGGATTTCCTTGCTGATCTGGGCTGCTCCGTCACGAGCCGTCCCGCCGGCCAGGACGCTGGTTTCAGTTGACCGGAGCCGGACTAGGCCGCGCACGCTCGCAAGTCGCAACGCAGGCCTCTGATATTTCCGACTTCCGAGCCACCAGAGGTTCAACGGAGTATTGTTTTGTAGTGCTTGTGTGTACTTGTGTGTTTGGATCGATATCATGGTACGGGCAGTATTTTATAGTACCACATGCAGGTCCCGGATCGTGTGTACCTCACCGACGGGCGACAACAGCACGCAGCCTATTTATTTTTGCTCGTATTTGACTTATAACTTATGATTTATCAGTCAACGAAAAATATTTTTCTCTCACATCAAACCAACTAATAATACTTTCAACCATGGCTTACAGCAAAAACAAACATGGCGATGACCCGGTGCGGGCTCACTCAATTCGTGGAGTCGGATAAGATCGAGATGCTTGATTGGAAGGCACTGGGACTGGGTCAACCTATTCATCCTGGAACAGGTGGTTCCCCATAATTCAGTAGGTGTGTGTCAGTTAAACGGTTGAGGGTATGTAGTGCGTACCAAAAAATGAACGAGGTAATAGAGGTCTAGAATTGTATTTTTGTCCGGATGAAGAGTGTACGTTAGAGCAGCTACACGGTGTAATCATACGGTGCTTATGATGAACAAAAAAATTGTAGCATCCATGATTCTACATGCGTCGATGCCGGATAATTTAGTGATCGTCATAGGGACCGACGTTGCTGTTCTTTCGAGCTGAAATCCTGCACCTTTCGGCCGATGTATGTGTATCCACCTCAATCAAATGTATTGAAGTAGAATGGAATAAAATTTAGTTTAATTCCACTACAATCCACTTCAATACATGTGAATTGAGACGAATATACGCGCATCTAAACGAGCCCTTCGAGGGACGGAAGAATCCTTTGGGTTTCTTTTATTTGTTTCATGTAATTTTGACAAAAAAAAAACTTGGTGAAAAGGAATTGAACTGACACCGAAAACTGTTGTTCCTGTGAGACAAAACAATATACTTCATTTAGTGGTTGCCTTTTGGGCATTTATTGCAGCGAGACTCAAGGGTCAAGGGAGATAGATGGCCCATTTTGCAAATTTTGCAAATTAAACAATGACGTTTCCTCAAAAATGGAAAGGCAATGACGAACTTTGCTTATGATTTTTTTTCATTGGTGTGTACACTTTTATTGGGCGACAGAGAACCACGTGTGAAGCCTTGAGCTCTTCCATTTGCATTTCAAAGTGCCGGGTCAAATGACAATACAAGATGAGACACCACCAGTAAACTTTTAGAGACAGAGGAAAGGTCTGCACCGCTTATTAGCGATGCCATACCAGATCGGCAAGAGGAACGAGCGTGCGATTTGACTTTATGCAGTATTTAAAATTTACACTTTGACCGCTAATTTCTCTTACAGCATATAATTTTATATAATAAAAATTTGATCAAACAACCATGCATCCACCTCTCCTATATTATTGAACTGTTTCTAAATTTTACACAAGCGATTGTAAAACATAACTAAAAATAACTCCCTAGTCTTTCATATAAATTACTCACCTATACCGTCGTAAAAAGAACAATATAAACTAGCCCCTATTTGAATCGAAAGAAGCCATATCTACTGTTATTAAAAATAACATAGAGTATTGTTCTTATGCCTAAGGTTACTACTCCCTCCATTCCATAATAAAAGTTATTCTAGCATGTAATATTTGTCATTCTCATTCTCATTCTCACTGTACCTTTCTCTTTTCTTAATATATCTCTGTCTCTCTATTTCTCGTTTCCTGTACATCACACCTTTCTTAGGGCACTCTTAACCTAGGAACTATGAGTTAGTTTCTATATTTGCTAAATCATGTGGACACAACACATAGGAACTATATTCTCAAAGGTCAGAATAAAATTTTGTCTAATCACATGTCTTCTCTCTCCATCATCTACCTATCATATCTCTTCATATCTTGGCTCCCATGTATACATGCTTTCTTTTCTAAGAAACCATTTCCTCTAATCTCTTCTTTAATTCCAATGTCATATTATCATTTTGCCTTGTTGACACCCTAATTAATGAATATAGAAATAGATTGGGAGTGCCCTCAAAGCATATCTAGCAATAGGGAAAAACTCAACCCCAAAACTAATTATTGGGGGAGGTACAATCCTTTTTTGAGGGTTTTGAAAGGCCTCATCTCCAACGGAATGAGAAAATCTCAACCCCAATGTCTCCTCTGACATGTGGGGTCTATTTACCAATCAATAGAACTCTCTCTTTTTTATTGTTTTCCTCCCCACCTATTTCTTTCTCTTTCTCTCCCTGGCTCTGAGCGACGCATCTGCTTTTCCCGTGAGTCATCATCCGTCGCTCCTCTTCCCATCCCGCTCCTTCGTACGACACGAGTGGGGGCACCAGGAGCTGTGGCAAGGCGGCACGAGAAGCTGCAACAAGGTGGCTAGAGCATCTTGATTGCGGGTGCTTCTTCCCCATCCCCGCTAATGGCACCCATGGCCAGCATCTTGCCACCAGTGCCCCCATCCCTATCCTTGACGCCGCTAGTTGAGCTCACGCCAGATATCTCAGGTATTGGGGGGTGTGGGTGTGTGTGGGGGGGGGGGGTCCCTCATCTTTGATGGTGCGGAGGATAGATTTTGAGCGGTTGAGAAAAAACTTGTCATTGGGGGCTAGAATGGCGATCTGTTGGAGCTCTGAAATCGCTCAAACTACAATTTTTTCTCATTGGCGTGGGAAATGATGGATATGTGGAGATGATGTCACTCCTTCTCATGTCCAGAGCTAAAACGACAAATAATATGAGACGGAGGGAGTACTCTGAAACCCTTTTAAGGATTTTTGGCCAATTATCCTTTGCAATATTAGATCTACCACAGGCGCCTGCTGCGTTATTTGTCTCATCCACGTCAATTGTAACAATATCTCCTGCTAGTTAATAAAGCACTCACTTTAAAGGCCAAAACAAAAACAATATTGCGATAAAAAAGCAATTGAATGAATAAATATTACGTAGTAACAAGTTACCCATTGCTCTAAGGTGCTGTTTGGTAACATGCACAGTAACGCAAATGTAATCAAAATTAGTTCACTTGTATTTGCGTCGGTAACGTTTGCAGGCTTAAATTGTTTTCGTTTGCGTTACCTGCTGTAGAACCAAACAGCTCGTGTATCCTTGAATTTGTTTATAACAGTTAGGCCTTGTCGGGTACCATAAAACGGGGTACCCCGAATGTTTACCGAAAGAATCACTTAAGCCCTATCAAAGACAAAGCCAAAAGGTGAAACATCGGTTGACCTCCGGCATTGTCCGAGCCCACCGGCTCTCCGCCTCGCACGAGGCCTCGACGGCCTACCAAATCTCCGCCTCGCGCGAGGTGTCGCACGGGAGGCCTCGACGAGGAACCAATTCTCCGTCTCGCCCGAGGCCCCGCGTGTAAAGCTTCGAAACGAGACAGCGATTCTCCGTATCGCTTGAGGCTGGCTCGGCAATAACCCGTCGCTTCTGCCTTGACCAGTCTTCCCAACAGCGCGTCGCGTCCCATTAATGCGCCAACCACTCCTGCAATATCAGCCGGACGACGGCTCGACACTGCGGAGCGGCCGACGAGATGGGAAGTCACGTCAACGCCATACCGTCCTGGACAGGGCGCGGCGGGGATTACCGGCCACTATGCTCTAGTGCTGCGCCCACGATCAGGGCCTGCACTACACTGTGCCACCTAACCCCCGCCCCAGAGACAACGTGGCATGGTGAGTCAAGTCCGGGTCGCCATAGCCTCGGAATCAGCGTATGAGACCAACTACTCCCTCCAAGCCTCGGCAATCCACTTCAGGGTCTTAGCAACCTCAGGATTCACGTCTGCCAAGCCTCCCATGATGGCTCGGCCTCGGCACCAACTAAGCCTCGGCTTCTCAAAAAGTCAACACACAGTGACCAGCACGCCGACCACCACGCCCGCTTCGAGATAACATTGGAGCTCCCACGACGCACAGGATCAGGTGTGACCGGCGCGTCCCCCCAGTACTTCAAGGATGAGACCACTCTGTCGCCCATGCCGCCACTGTAATAGGCTACAGGGCTCGAACATGCCGCCTCCGTCCGCATGACGCCGTGTAGCTAGCGAATGTATCACCCTTGTCCCCCCTTCAACTATAAAAGGGACAGACCTGGGCCGTTTCTAGGGGCAGACACTAATGATTAGGCCTATGCCCACGCAACGAACTCACGCATAAACGCATAGACGAACGCTCGAGCTTCCCCACTGCCTGAGATCAATATCTCAAGCAATCTACGCCGCTCCACGTAGAGACCTAGGACTAGCTCCCTCTCTCGCCCTGCTTGTAACCCCCTACTACGAGCATTTTGGTGCAAGGAATACAAGATCGATCTCTCAAACTGGACGAAGGGTACTCATTACCCGAACCAATATAAACCTTATGTCTCTTTGCATCACCATCTAGAATTGGGAACACGCAGTACAAATTTACTAGTTGGTTGAGGGCCCGCCGGTCCGAAACACCGACAGTTGGCGCGCCAGGTAGGGGTGTCTACGTGTCAGCTTCGTCATCCCAACAAGTTCTGGATGGCAGACCCCGTACGACCACTGCGTCTTGGCACGGTGATCTGGTTTGGGAGCCTATAGTTTCTGTCTCTAGGGCATGAGTACGACATGGTACTCCTCACGCCCCGAGCTCCACCGACTAACGACGACGTCACGCACCCGCAGCCCAGGTGTAGGCGGCGCCCGGGCGGCCGCTCTCGCCACGCTCGCTAGGCATGATGCGAGCGGGGTCACCCTGACACCATGCGAACTTAGGGCGACACACCACTCTCCACCGGTATCCCACGCCCAGCTGTTGGCACAAGGTCCCTGGTTGGGAACCTATCTAGCCTAAGCCTGGACCGGGGAAAGATGCCGGCGGCACACGACGATGCCTCGACGTCAAGCTCTGCCCCGCCACGTCCTGAGGAGCCAGCTCTAGCGGAGCAGAACCTGACGATGGCACCATCCCCGTACCCCTTTGGGTTGAGAAACGCCGCCGCCTCCTATGCTCATGCCTATGCATCCGCTCACGTAGAGCCCTTGGGACACCACCAACATTTTGCCCTTGACCTCGATGCCATAGCTTCAACCCACACCCACACTAACTCCTCGGAGGAGGACGAGGCATGGGCCAGAGCGGATTTCTCCAGAATCCATGACCCTGAAGCCATGTGCCGCTTCTTGGCCGCGAGTGACTACTGCTTCGGCTACTCCGACTCCGACGACGAAGGCACTTATGATCCTGCTCGTGAGTGCTTCCACGTCGGACTCGGGATGCTAAGCATGGGCGATGAGGACGAGGGGGCAGGCAACCATACCCCGCTTTACCAAGGAACAGGCGATGCCATGCCCTCACGCATTGTCCCACCAGCAGCGTGGAATGAGAACCTTGCCCTCGGACAACTTCGACGCCCAGACCTAGAGTAGCTCTGTGAGCTTCAGGCTAAGGTCGAGCAAGATCGACTCCTTCTGTAACAGCTCTGAGACACTCTTGAGCAGGAGCAGCAGGGTCACGATGATGGCGGAGGAGCCCGGCGGTGGGCCCACGACATCCACCATCGCATCAACGACGACGAAGGGGGCGATCACCCCCCCCAATCTTCAATCACGCTAGCCAGAATGTCGCGGCTACGACGATGCTAGTGCGCGCGATGCTCGAGCCCTCTACCACGGAGGGGCAACGGGTTCACGGCGAGCTCCAGGATCTCCTCGAGACCACCGTGGTGCAGCAGGCCGAGAGTTCCGCCTCCCGGTGGCGCGGAGCTGCCTCGGACCTCCCCTCGGCACCACATCGGCAGGATAGGGAGGCCTCGGTTCATCCCGAGCCCGCTCGGGCGCCGACAATCAACAAGGTCCCCTTTCTGCACGACCGCCTCGACAACTGACGCGAGGCACGAGATGACCACGAGGTGGTCAGTAGGCGACGATGCCACGATAATGAGGGGCTCACCCGCGGCTACCATCCACACCGAGGCGGCCGCTACGATAATGGGGAGGACCGCAGCCCCTCTCCTGAACTACCTGGCCCCCAAGTTTTTAGCAGGGCCATCCGCGGTGCTCAGTTTCCAGCCTAGTTTCGCCAACCGGCCAACCTCACGAAATATAGCGGTGAAACCAACCCCGAGCTTTGGCTGGCCGATTATCGCCTGGCTTGTCAGCTAGGCAGCGTGGACGATGACCTGCTCATCATCCGCAACCTCCCCTTGCTCTTGTCAGACTCGCCACAAGCCTAGCTCGAACACCTTCCTCCCTCATAGATCAATGACTGGCGCGACTTGGTTAGGATCTTCGTCGGGAATTTCCAGGGCACATACGTGCGCCCTGAAAACTCCTAGGACCTTAAGAGTTGTCGCTAGAAACCAGATGAGTCTCTCCGAGACTTCATCCGGCGCTTCTCCAAACAGTGCACCGAGTTGCCCAGTGTCGGC